>NW_022170738.1:5488083-5545775 GCF_008802855.1 Photinus pyralis
TTAGAAAAGTAATTTGTTCCAATAGAAACTTTTGACGCTTTCCTTATGTTAGCTATCTATAATCTACTAGTCCAAAATATAAAGAAGTGGGCAATCGCCATTGGACACAATATTAGTCTGCAGAAGAGGCCCCTTTGTGTAATTACGTTTTAAAGAACTCAAGCTTCTCGGTAAAGGAAATAACACTGCAGTCCAAAGCGTCTCAGATGAGATAATTGTAAAGGGAGATATTGGAAATGTTTTTTTCTAACACACCAATATGAGCGAAAAAATTACTCCCTCTCTAGACACTCTCTGTTTGAATAATAAATTAAGATGGTTAGGGTAACGTAACATGCAATATCAATTCTACTGTTTGTGCCCAACTCTTCTGTATGACAATGTGACAAATAATTGGTAGTTGGTAGTAACTAGTTGTGTCCGAGCCGAAGGTTCGGCTTCGTCTTCGGTTTCAGTCACATTTCTGACGGAACCTACACATTCGGTTTCTTCAAAGTGAAAAATCGCTATTGGCTGCACTTTCTCGTCCGTCCGTCCGTCACACGTACTCCTTCTAGACCACTGAACCAATTTGGGCGATTTTGAAAGGGCTTGGTCCAAGGATTCCGTGCATACCGATATTTTTTGATTATTTAAATGAAATTTTATAGATAGATGTGGAATAAAGACAAATCTAACACCAGTTGCAAAATTTGGTTTTGCGCATGCGCAATGCCAACTTCCTTATTTACGAAAGAATTTAAATGAAATTTAATAAATAGGTACTTGGAATACAAGACACCAGTTTAAATTTTGGTTTTGCGCATATGCATAGGCAACTTTCTTATTTATGAAAGCAGTTAAATGAAATATCATAAGGTAAGCATCACTTCGAATTAAACGAAAACTAATACCGTTTTCAAAATTGGGGGAGACCGGGGCTAGTTGTCACAATTTTGGATTCAGTCGTTATGCCTCAGACGCCTTTTTTGAACCAAAATTACTCTAAATACTCAGTTGGTATGTAGGCCGCCAATTTACATTTTTTTCAAATTTTAGATACCAACGATTAAAAGAAGATTTTTTTAGCGCTTTTAGATTATTTTACTAGTGACAACTTGCCCCGTTTGATTTGTGACAACCTACCCCACTTGACCTGTGGAAACTGAATGTTAAATAAAAAAAATTGATTGGACACAATTCTTGTGCAGATAAAGCGCATTTTTTAAACCGAAAAAGCTTTTGTTTTGACATCACCAATAGATATATTTCTTGCAGACGCCTCAATCGCCCTTTGTGAGTACCCTCTTCCGACAATCCGTTCTTGAGGTATAAGGGAATATACTCGATCACGATAAGCGGTCGAGGAGGAGGGCCATGGTTGGTAGAAATTAATTCCTTTCGTTGAGACCTTTCATTAGAGTACCATAAAAGATAAAACTAGTTCCACTCCCCCCCTCGTGCACGTTTTACTTTCAAAAACAGATTCTCAGGTAATAATTCGTGGGGGGAGGTCTCTTTTAGATAGCGAAATTTGATGGCCGTCTGGCACACCTATAAGGTATAGGCTACCTACTGCAAAAAAATTCCATTATTTCCTGAGATACTGTTTTTGAAAGTGAAACGTGCATAACTTTTACATACGACAACCAATTGGTTTCAGATTTTGCATACGCATGCCTTTAGCGGTGCCAAGTTAAACCGTAAATTGGGGGGGGGGGGGACACATGTTCTACTCTTCATGGTATTCTAATGAAAGGTCTCATCGAAATAAATTGGTTTTCTGTGAGACTCTTTTTCGAGTTCAATGAGCGACGAGCCTGGGAGGAGGGACTGTTAAATTTAATTTTATTTCTCATCGTATTCTAATTAAAGGTCTCAACGAAAGGAATTAAAATCTACCAACCATAGCCCTCCTCCTCGACCTCTTATCGTGATCGGGTATATTCCCTCATACCTCAAGAGCGGATTGTCGGAAGAGGGTACTCACAAAGGGCGATTGAGACGTCTGCAAGAAATATATGCATTGGATCTTGGTATCGAATGTCCGAATGACAGCAGAATCTGAACAAATTTTAATAGCGATGAAAAAGGATGATGATCTCTGGAAGAGTCACGATAAAGGGAATTCCCGCTGCGAAAATCAATACCGACCAGAAGAAGGCAAAGAGGTCTCTAGAAGAGCATATAAAGCTGTACCTCCAAGAGCCCCTTCTTCTACGAAGTGGCCACATATGCGAATGTTGGCACACTGCCCCCTACATCAATTTGTCTGCACCACTCACTATCATGACCCATTAGTGTGTTTAGTCTTACTACACAAATATATGACCACAGAAGAGCCAATTGACTTGGTGAAAATGTTCAAAACTCTAATGTAGAATTTGGTTAGTGCCGACAGAAGTGACTGCTTCTTTATCTCTTACACTTCTTTCTATTGGCCGCGATGTATTTAGGAAAAAAACGCGCGCTTAGGATCGAACCCGCGTTACGTACTGTCGGAAATCGGCGATTTTAATGCGATATTTCTGTAATGTACTCGAAGTGTGTCGCGAGATGGCGTAACGGGTGAGATGATTTTACTCCCGTGCAAAACATACAGTTCATACCGAGCAATAAGAAGTGATCATAGGGGTGTAGGTAAAATGAATGAGAAATTTTACTTACACACTTATAATAAAAAAAACTCAAAATATGGAAAACTTTATAAACAAGAAGTACACTTCAAAAATGTTTCTTCCATATTTAAGCTTTTCGACGTTGAATCTTGATAATCGTGTAATCTGCACATCATATTATGCGAGTCTCTCAATTTTTTGTAGGAATGTTCGTAAATTTTAAAGCTCTCCGGAAAACCTTCGCTCGCGGCCACATGTACTATTTCCGATCCCAAACTAGTTTTAACCCCCATGCTTTCTAACATGCTTAATTTTCCCAATCCTAGAGAGGTTGTGAAGGGCTGTCTCCGCAGACCGTCCCTTTTGGTATGCATGTTAGTTAGTGTGAAGGTTTTTTTTCTTAAGTAACTGTTCTCTTTATGTATTTCCATACTATTCTCTCCGTCGTGTTAAGGATTGTAACGTCCCGTTGTGTCGTTGAATGTACTCTTAGTTTGGGTGACTGACTGAATGCGCTCTTAGTGTGTTAGGAACAGTTGGTACCATTGGGATTGAGAAAATATCACTTTTGCTTTTGGCGTTGAAACACAGGTCTGGATTTTTCAGGGTTATTACGCTAAAATTGTTTAAATTACTCATCTAAGCGTATTTACGTGAATAGGAGATGGTTGTATCCTTTTGAGGTAAATTTATTTTCATGGGATTCCTCATTTTTTAACACGTTTCTTTTTAGGTTATCCCATATGCTTTAATTTAATTATCACCTTCCTTTTACCTATATCGCAATCCGAAACCCATTTATTAATGGGGTACGTAAGTTTGAATAAATTGGAATTGGGTCTGATTTTACCATTGTAGTTTTGGGTATATCTTTCGTGTAACGAGTATTAAACAGTCCTATAGATGGGGTACCGTTCTCTTATGAAATGTTTAAACGAGATCACCAACCTATAATTGATATGTTTTGCTTAGCTGGAACTCATATAAAATTAGATGAATACAAATGGTGAACCTAGGTGTGAACTATCAGAGGGAAAGTACAGATAAACTGTAATGGCCTTTTTCTGTGTTTTCCGTTGCCGTACATTTTTGCTATCATCGTGAATTATTGCTGTGTAATTGATTACATGACATAGAGGAGTTACTAATGTGCAAGCAACTGTAAAGTGCGTTTTAGTTTTAGCGCCTCATTAGTGCTGCCATCACCTTGTCTACATCCCCTTTGGTCTGCTTGATGGCATTATTTAAACATCTCTTGATATATTCTATTGTTTTTGAAGTAAAAAATTTGTAACCATTTTGCTTCTTTAGGTCAACTCATTGTTGACACTCTTCAAATTATGACTCAAATAAGTTATCTTCTTAATGGAATATAAACTTCTCGGTTTAAAGCTGCCATAGTAGATTGAAGAGACTAAACTCCAAAGACTTGATAGAACTTCACGGTGGGCGTTCTAAAGCAATAATTGACTTACAACAGGCTTACAACTAACAAAAAAATAATTTACCAACTGATGCAAAATAAGCAAAATGGCCCACAAGAAAATAATTCCCAGAAACGATGTAACTGACCAGCAAAGCTCTACTCCAAGCCATTGTTTTCTGGAATATAGGGTCTCAAAAGTCAAGTGTGCACACTTTAGTTGTTAGTCAGGCTTACTCGCGTCATGTTCGTTGGCTTCCTTTTTGACAGTTGGTTTCTATAAACATTGACGTTAAAATTGTGGAAACGTTTTACGAAAATTTGCGTTACAAAAAACTGCAGCCGATCTGGCCGGTTTTGATGTAGATAACTCGAGATAGCTCGAAAGTTGATCCAATTTTTGACGCACTTTCGACTCAGTAGTTTCCCATGTTTCTTTTTCATGCTCCTCTACATTGTAAAAGATAACATTGTTCCTTCTGGATTGATTCTGACAAGTACTTTGCGTTATATCGCATTAGATTCCTAATCAAGCAAGGAGTCTCGCAGGAATATCGCATAGGTCACATTTTCAACTTTTATTTCATTCAAGTTTTACAAAATTACTGGAAATAGAAATCTAAATTCATTGCTATGAAAGTTACAATTATAAAAATGTATACTTCTAGACTTTTTGTGGCAACGTTATATTCTCTTTCCAGAATTATTGAGGAGCTGGTGATGACATGGATTCAGCTGCAGGTAGGACTTGATGGGAGCTGTGCTCGCGTATCCAGTAATCTTTACCAACTGCTCTTCGCCAGCACTCTCTGTTGCCAAATAGGAAACTACTGTAGATCTCAAAAGAGCGATTGCATTTTTGTCATCCTCGTATCAATGCCGATTGGTTCGCATCAGATTTGGTCTATTTTGCTATCTGATTTTTTACGAACAGGAGATTTTTTACCACAGCCAATTGAAGAAGCTTCCCTCCATAGTAGATTGTGAACCAGGAACAGCCTCTTTGTATACTAATATTTGGTCCTCTCTTGAATTATTCAGATGATATTAAACAAATTTTTAGATTTACATAATAACCATTTATACCTCACAGGACAAAATTCCGACTTCCCGGTGTTAGCTACCACCCATTTGCTGTCTGCTAGTGTTTGACTTTCCCCTTGTGCAGTCTTAGTAAATACTGTGTTGTATCCTATTCTTCTAAACTAAAATGTCGCATTATTCGCCCCTTCTTTTGATCACAATTTCTATGGTGTTTTGGGTCATTATCTGAAGAATATTAGCGAGGGCCACACGCAATTTTGCCCTTGCGAAGAATCCTCATGCTTGTTACCCTTAGAAAATTGCCTGAGGGCCATTTTTCAGTGAAAATACCGCGAGGAAAATACCTTGCTCCCGGTTTGCAATTATTGATTAGGTATGCAACATCGAAGAAAATATACTTATTTGTTCTTTTTCAAAAACAAGGCATATTGGGTGATGGATGCTGCACAACTTATTTTTTATAAAGAAACTGGCAAACTTGTAAAGCAGTCACACAACATTCTAAAATTATCTGACTTTATCCTAGCAATGATTCATTTCAAAGCAATAGGCATGAGAAAGTAACTTGACTGAAAAATAGTTTAATGTTGAGAACGTGTTCAATTTGACAGACAGTTTGTTTCATAAATTAAAGGTTCTATTGTTTATTATAACCTAGCGTTTTTTACTTTACACATCTACGCATCCTCAATAGCCAACAATTTCTAATCTATTAAACCTAATTAGCACGGAAACCCTTCCGACGAGTCACATCAAAGAAAGCGACCTCATTGCCGATGGCTACAAACTTATCTACAAGAACATTTAGCTGCCATGTGTAAAGGAAAATTTGAATTTTGGTGATGTAGTCTATACTTTAGTAAACGGAGACTCGTAAACCTACTTACTGTAGAATATCAAAAAGGGAAAAAGATTCGAGAAGTACCTCTGCGTACTGTGGACGACGAACTTGGAGCAAAGTGGTGAACGAAAAAGTATATAGTAATAGGGTTATCTCGATTTCCTTGGCGGCAATGAACAATATTGTATGCTTGCGGAACATCTTTGTTTTATTTGCATAATGCGGTGGTGCAAATGCAAATTGATCAACGTAAATTAAAACTCTAGTACCGTATTACCACAGATTTATAAATATCTGTGGTATTACTACCGGTCGAGACTTGTAAGTAATAAATTAAGTACGTAGTGCCTTTGAACTGTGAACAATCCCTGTGATTGTGGAAATGATGTTTACTCAGCGTTTAATATTACACTGAAAGCATTATCGTAGAATAACTGTAGTTCGTGTAATAGTTAATTTTAACGTAACCAGTAACCACGACCATAGTTATAAATTCAATGCCACTACATTTCGTGATGCTGCAAACCAGTTCTCTTTCTTATGGGAAAGTAAATTCTTTAGAAACATAATTATAGCAGCATCTATGGTGTGCTACATCACTTACTCGAATCGCATAATTTGCAACGAGTAGCATAGATGTCAGCGTAAGTTACATTTATCACAGATTTAATCTATGATTGTATTAACAATAGCCGTAAAAAGTAGACAAACTCCTTACAGTTTACTTCATTTAGTTAGGGTAAAGATCAAATTTGGGATGCCATACTTTTGTTGGGACTATTAAAAGAGAAGGGGAAATAATATTGTAATTTTTGCACACATACAATTAAGTACCTGAAAACATAATTAAATTATAAGAACGGCTCCTATATGAAAAACATATCTATAAATACATTTACCTGTACAAACTGTATCCGAAACACACAAAATGTGATGTATTAGTTGATCTACCGTCTCGTATTTGGGATGTAGTTAAATGAGATTTTTTCCCAAATTTGGGAAGCACAAATTAAATCTCATTTAACATAAAATGTGACATTTTAAGAATGTTATTGTTGGCATTAAGGCATTAATTGAAAAGATCTAAACGGGACGTTTCAGAGCATTTTTTTTTCTATAGGGCCCTCGTCGGTTTTTTAATAGTAATCTAGGGGGAAATACTGCCGACAAATGTCACAATTTACAATACTTAGGTACTATTTGATTCATTTTTAGATTTCACCTGAAATTTAAATATACATTTCACGTATACCTAAATTTAGCTGATTTTGACATAAGTAATCTTCATGTTTATATCAAAATGACGTTTGCAGTCTAGTTTCTTCAATATTAGAGCTGTTATTTATATAATTGAGGTAAGTTTCCACTTTAGAGGTTATTTTCATTATACATAAATACAGAACGTTGAAAAACAAATATTAAAAGTTTAATTGAAGAAATCATTAAATCAATATTTTTTAAAACCCTATAATGTCCTATAAAACAGAAAAAATAAGGGTGACTTTGTGTATCGTTGCCTATTACACAAATTTTCACTTTGTAAAATATTATATTTGATGTCATACAGGAATAGAATATTAAGAAACAAATGTGTAATCAAGCCTTTAAAGCACGCACAACGAGTTTAAACGTTGCAAGTGCTTTAAAAAACAATTATACACCCGTTTTTATTACACCTGCAATATAATTTAAAAATAAAGAAATAAAGGACGTTATACTTGAATACATTTCTAATTAGTTGGGCTGATTATTCGTAATTCCATTATTGCTGTGGAGGTGTCACTTGACGTTTGCTTATAAAAATCACTGTCTTTGTAAATAAAATAACTTCGTTTGAAGAAGATAATACCCCGTCCATTCAGTGGCTTGGTGCAAAAGTAGAAGAAAAGTTGGTACCTGTAAAATCCTAATGCAATAGCCTATTATAAAGATTATCAAAAGTTTTTGGCGTGGATTAATCAGAGGCATATTTCAAATAAAGTCTTAAATGCATCGTTCATGCTGTCATATATAAGGTTTACTCATCCGCTATAGTAATCTGTCTCCATGCCCAATGTTCTTTCGTGGATCTTGTGGTTATGCTTCGTGATTGCTCTTAGGACCGACCTAACAATTGGGTGAGATCCCAATTTTTCTTCGTCCAAGGGAAAAGCATAAAAATAGCAGTTTTTCTTAACAAAGTTTCCCTCCGTGAAAAGGTAGCATAAATATGTGGCCAATTATTTACACGTAGTTCCATTCGGTAGAATGTTTTTCTGCTCCACACCAGGATAGCATCTGTTTCCACGCAGACGAGTAGGTACGTCTTATGGTGGTGGTCCCGCCGTCAGATGGCCATAAGGGTTTTACTCAAGTTTAGCTTCTCCAGAAGGTGTTGTTCCATTTGGGAGCCACTATCAGGATTATCCCCGATCAGCTATTAAGGTGACTAATAGGCATTATCACCGACAATATGCCATATCTATCCTTGCCAGATGGTCTCCTTACTGTAAGAACCGAAGAACTGATCTTTGGCGTATCAGGTCAAATATACTCTCCGTATAAATGTATTGAGCCACTGGAGGCTTTGAATTTGGCCGAGTCGATCCGTCTGGTTTCGATGTTAGGAACATTGTGACAAAGCGTTTTTAAGTGTTTCTATTTAGATTGACATCGTGGCGAAAGCGTGGTTGCAAACCTCTGATTATTATTTGTTGTTTTGAACGGAATTGGTAAGGATGGAAATGCGAAGGGGATCAGATAGCCGCTGTGTTTTTCGTTTAGCCATATTCCCCAAGTTATCTGTGGATTCCCCAAGTTATCTGTGGCTTTGGGAATCTTCCATTGGACTGCTTTCAAGAGCTTCCCAACGTTCTTGAGGTACGAAAGGGCTTTGTTCGTTTTGTCTCTTTTCTTGGGGCACTTTCGCCTGGCTAACGGAAGATGGCCGATCTCTTGGTCTTTCTGGGGGAGAAAAAATTCTTTGCGCACTCTCGTTTTGATTTAAGAAAAGATAAAATTGCTTTTCTTCAAATTTTTTATTATTTTTTATTTATTTATTTTGCCTTTATTTTTGAGTGGGCGGGCTTTCAGCCAAGGCTGCTCTACCAACCCAACCCCACTATACCTTTATAAATATCCATGCCCGAACCCGGATTCGAACCACAGTCCAGCACGATTGATGCAACTTGTGCGTCCAATCGGCGAGTGGTTTGCGATTGTCGCACGAAGACCTAATATTTAATTAGATCCTGGAGGCGCATGACATTAGGCTACACTCTGATTCCGACAACAAGATTACCTACTTTCCTACCCAAACCATAGCGCACCCCTATCGCATAAACCTGAGGTGTGCAAGTTAAACCTAAGCTTACTGCATTTTTTCTGAGTACCTATAACGCGTCTTTATGGGTCTTTTGCGCATATTCCTGTGTTCGGGAATAATATATTGAATCTTATGACTTCTCATTATCTGCCAAGAATAAAATTGGATTAAATTTTCAAAAACTAAGTTTTGGCTCACTATTTTCTTGTGCCAAGCTTGCGATCAGGTAGCAGACGCACGCAGGTAGGTCCCGAGAGTCTATATAGATAGGTAAGTACATTATGGTTGCAATAAAGCTTTTTTTTTTACTGGTAGCAATAAAGTTAACTATCGTTGTAAATAACGTTGTGGCTTTATGTAATCACTTTTGTTTTTTTCTTCATTGATATGAATGGTGGAAAAGAAAAGTTATTTATACTGTTATTTTTATATACTTATTAACAATGAAAAGATTCGTAATAAGTAACAGTATTCGTATTACCTATACCGTGATGGCTATTATACTAACCGTTTAAGTTTAAGGTAATTTTTGTTGTTACTTACATTTCCGTAATTCATAAATAAAGCGAAATAATTTATTCCTACTGTATCTTACCTACCGTTATTAATTGTTCCACTGATTCTAATGGCAAACGTTAACAATAAGTTGAGTGGAAAGTGTACGACATTTGCAGGATAAATTAATTGTTATGACTAAGCAAGCTTGGTTAATAAAATTCGAGTGTGTTAAATTTGGTTAAGTTACGTTTATAAAAAGCGGTAGCAAAATTCTTTCGTTTTTATTGTTATTACTTGATTTACTACTACGACTACCTTAACAAGGCGTTGCCATATAAAGTAAGTTCGACATGATTGTGATATAACTATGAATTTGGCAGACAAGCAATTAAGTACTTAGCATTTTTTCGATTTCATGTAACATTCAAATAATTTTTGAAAAGCAATACTAGGGCAGCAAATACGTATTGCGGCTAGCGCAACTGCGCACTGTGCACTGCTGAATTGTCATGCAGCAAACGCTGAAGGCACGCCATTGGTCAATTTTCCACGACGATGTTTTGTTTTCCAAAGCCAAATAATCGTATTATAAAAGCTTTGGCTGGATGCTATCTCTGGATTGGAACCAAAATGGAACGAGTAGAAATCTGTTGAGCAGAAAAGGGTTTTTGAAAACTAAACTTTCATAATGGCAATATGACGTGACAAAGTATTGGAGAGAGTATTTCTTCTATTCGTTATTAGAGACAGCTTCAGTTTTCAATAGATACTACAAAAAATGCAATTTACATATGTATTATCAAACAGAAAATAAACACACTATTCTGTGGACACCTTGTGAATTAAAAACGAAGTTTGCAAATACTATCAAACATCAAATTATTGTTGTGTCTTTAATTTCAAATTCAATCCCACTTTACAACAAAAAAGAGTTTGTGTTTCAAATCTTATATATTGTTGTGTAAACTACGCCATGCGGATGTGCGGATCACCCTATATGTGTAAATTTTATTTTTATTTAAGCCTTAAATGTTGGTCGTTATTTAGGATTAAACACACTGTGAATCATATAATTTGAATTTGAAGTAATTGTGGATTTTTTTAGAATTATTTATTTAATGATCGCCTTGTAATTTGTTTATTTTGTTGTTCAGATAGAATTGCGGAAAGGTTTTGTTACAGTTCTCTCATGTTATTTCCGGTCATTGCGATAAGAGCGATGTCGTTGCGAAAGGTGTAGGTAATCAAATTGTAAGATAAGCAGATGTTTTTTCGCCGTAGGCAACACAGATGTAATATTCGACGACGCAGTACTTTTGATAAGAAAAAGTTGAAAAAAAAGGAAAATTGTGTTAAATAGAAAAAACGGGCATTAATCTTTGTTTTTGGTGGTGGAGACCTTTAGTGTATATGGGCGTAATTTGTTGAAAGACGTTCAGTCTCAGTGATAATAAAGGTGTTATAGAAGAAAGTCAGTTGTGCTCTAAAGATTTTACCTATACGTCGTTCAAGGTGACTGTTTAGTGTTTATCCACTTTGTAGGTACCTTCCTCCGACACACTCCGTTCTTGAGATATGAGGAATTAAAACTGATAAAGAGTCGAGCAGGTGGACTGTGGTTGGTAGGTTTTTTGAGATCTTTCATTAGAGTCAATTCCTTATTGGTTGGTGGGAAACGAAAAAATCCGGGTTTAGGGCAGTGCGATTGAATTAAAAAGCTTAATCCGAAGGTTGTATCCTGTAAATGGGACGCGTCAGAAACATTCTTTTGTTATCAGTTAGTCGCTATGCGGTGTAAAAAGGACGATTAGGTATTTAGTTTTGAATAAAAAATTTTAACAAAAGTTTGCTTGTAAAGGAATGTTCCTGTGGTCCCTCCAACTCGTGTTCAAGTGAGCTATTGAAAAGGAGCCCAACGTCAGATCGATAACCTCCTGCCTCCACTCCGGTTTTTTTTATATATCTACGTTCATTATGAGTTCAAATTGTCTTTCGCTGGATCCGTTTGGTAGAGCAAAGAAGAGGGAAGAAAGTTTGTTTCATTGTTATAATATAGTAATTGGAAATGTTGAGTGTTTTAATAAACGGCGCCAATTTTTGTAAATTGATATTTCATAATAATGTGCATGTGTTTATCTAAAGACCTATTGACAAGGAAGTAAATTTCTTTTCAATCATTTCCTTCGAAATTTAATTCCTTTGTTCATTTTGTAAAAAAAGCCCATGATGTGAAAAGATCTGAAAGTCCAGAAATTGAACATTTAAAACCGTTCACGTGTTATCATGTACACAGACGGACGGACGGACAGAGAGTTCAAAATCATGAACTTGCTTTAGGAACTCGTTAATCATGATAAAGATTTATTCCCAAACATTTTCAAAATTTCAATATCCCATCCCACCTCATGAAAAAAATCCTGTTTTATAATCACAATATATCAGAGACGAATGCACAGCGAAGAAAGTTTACATACTTATATATAGTAGCATTAGACAGCAATGTCAAAAATAGTACGCATCGGGCACTATAATTAACGAAATTTAGTATCCACTTAATTATACATCAGCAGCTCTTACCTATACGATTTGGGATACACAAACCGGTAATAGGAATCGCGTAATTACTATACGTAAAACCAAAAGCAGGTGCCATGACGACATAAATATGAAAATACAGTGCTTAAATCATGAGCCCAAAGACAGATTCTTTAACGATCCGTGGCTATAAACACAAATTTGGGTAATAGATTTTTTATAGGTGGTTTCCCTCAGCCTATAATCACCTAATTAATGTCACTTTAAGAATTTCAAACCTTTAACCTCAAAAACTATCAGTAAACGATCGCGAGGTGTTCATTTAACTTTTTCAAATTTTTTTGGTAAAGCGTGACTTAAAACGCCTATCAATATAAAGGAGAATCCCTTTCACGGGTATCGAGAGTGACCATATTATTGTTTTACACCCGCACTCTCATTGAGTCATGGTAGAATGGATGGTGTAGCTTAAACGTATCAGGTACTATGGATTTAGTAGGTACATCTGCAAAATTGTGTCATGATATGTGTGGGGTTCATATAACCGAACACGCGTATTTGGAAAAAGTGTGTTGACTAAAAATCCCTTTATGCACCATAAATTGAAATTGATTTACGAAGCCAATGGGTTTTATAAACAATATTTAAGAAATAAGCCATATAAAACAACTTTTTCAAAAACTAAGATGTTCTCTTGTACGAGTAAAACAAACAAAACATATTTCCTTATTCTTCTTGGTCTCCTGGGTTGTCGAAAATGTGACGTCTTATAAGTTTTGCTAACTTCGTCTATTCAGGCTCGTTTAATTATTTTTCCCTTAGTTCTAATCATTTCGCCTGCATGAAAAACCCGGTGTGAACAGCTAACTAATTTTTTTTTTAAATAAATTCTTTTATAGCTATTTAGCCTGGACTACCCGTGCACTATTTTTGTTATAGTACGTCGGGTACATGGCTAGAATGGGGAAAATACTGCACTTTTTGATTGGAATATGCCACTTTCTGAGATAGGGAGCCACTCGAAAATCCGTGCAGGAAACCAAAATGGTGGCCGTCAAAATGGCGCTATTAGCCGCAATATATTTTTTTGTATCTCTGCTCCTAATAGTCCGATTTTAGTTTTCTTTTTTTTTATTGAAAGCTCTTGTGACAAGGAAACTTTTTTGCTATAGGTATAACATTTATCTCAAAAACTTAAGGATTTAGCACAATTTTAAAAGTGTTTTTTTACGAATTTGAATCACAAGTAAGTTCTTAATTGTGCAATATCCCGGTCTTTTCGACAAAAAAGGCCATCGTTTAGAAATTCAATCGACACAACCCCAAAACTCCTTGTATCTACTCTGCAAGTTCGGAAAATTTCAATCCGCCGTGTTTTTTTTTGAAGAAATGCACCATATTTTTTCATCAGGCACGAGATCAAGCCTTATGAAAATTGAAAGGAAAAGCCTCGTCAATTTTTTTCTCTGAAACAGAAAATACATTCTGCTTTTAAAGTAATTAAAGAAACACTCAATATATCTATCAACTTTAACTCTTACTCTCGCTCTTACTTATCCTATTTTATTTAACTAGTTGGTTTAAGCTACGAAGAATGTGAAATTTGGAGTGCTTATTTATCAGATCATGGGCTTTTTCGAGGGTTTTCTCTCGGGGTTTCCTTAAGAATATTAACGGAATATTATGATTTCTACGTTTTAGATACCTATTCATATAAGTTGAATCATTTTTATTATACAGGGAATCCACCTTCTGTAAGCGGACGATAGAGCCTCAATGGTTGAGATTAATGGTAACGATTTGTTGGTACGAGAAGCCTGAGGGGAAGCCTAAAACGTATTTTTAGGTATATAGGGTGTTCTCGAGGGCAGTCTATACATTTTTATATTTTTTATAGGTGTCCCCGGGTATCCCTTAACAAAAGAATTATTTTTGTAGGTCTTATCGGTTTTTTTTCGTAATGCTAACCGCGAGGCTAACCGTTTCCCGGATATGCTTTTTATACAGGGTGAAAATTTTATCTTCAAATCATTTTTTAAAGAAGCTTTTTATGACATCCATAATTATAAAAAGTTTACAAAGATAGGCTGCGTCACCGCCAAATAACAAAGCACAATTATCCTCGCGGAGAATTCAGGAATATAAATTTAAGGGGTTGGAAACATTTGTTAACTGTCATGGACTAGTCAGTAGAGACAATAACAATCCAAAACGTGCGCTCTGTGCCAAAATTATGCGCTAATTTATCAGATGGTAAATGCAGGCAATATAGAAATATCCAACAAATATGGTCGCAGAATAATTAACAAAGGAATTGCTAGGAAAAGCAATACTAGTCAAAAATATGTATCAGTTAGTTTGTGATAGAAGCATATGTTATTCAACAGAGCCATTGAATACATTTTTATTCAATGTCAGAGCACATTTTTGATTTTCAAAAAGAAACTTTTTACTAACTGCCGGCTGTTCGGGCGCCTTTTAAGCTTTTTATAAATCGATCGCTTAAGGAATATAGTAGAACGGAAATCCAAAACACAAACCATTCCTCATAAAACTTATCGACATTTTTTTATTTTAACTGAAATCGACAGATTTTGTTATTAAAAAACGATCAGAAAAAAATGACGTCGGTAGCCAAAAACATTCGTATACTTTGCCAGCACGGCGGCAAATGTTTCTGGCAATTCTGGCTACTGACGTCACGCTGGGTAGTCTCGCGCACAAGTACGTTTTCTTGCTGCGCGCTGACCCTTGATTTTAAAGTGGGTACAGCGGACGTAAATATCAATACTTGCACCCAATTTTTTTCTGATCGTATTTTAATAACAAAATCTCTCGATTTTAGTTAAAATAAAACACATACCAAAAATATCGAACCTTCCTATTGTTGTAAAATTCAAATTTTGTCGTTGAGAAACAACATTTTAAAAGAGGCATACGACGCTACTAGTTTCGGCAAAAACATGGCATTATCAGGTTACAAATAGAGCACCTATATTAATTATCAAACTCAATGCCTAACAAAACAAGTACCTTACAGTTACAGTAATCTTGTTTAAGGTTACAAATTATTTAAAAAAAAGTTCTTCCCAACATATTTTCTACTTCAGTAAGTGATTTTCTTTTAGTAATTTCCTCTACACTCCGTTTTTAATGATGTAACTTCGACGTCTTCAAATTTCAAATTTTTTCAAATAATTTGCAACCTTAAACTTTAAGATTACTGTAACTGAAAGCTAATTGTTTTTATCAGGTTTTTATCAGCTATTGTTTTATCACTTTACAATTAATATAGTCAATTTGTAGCCTGATGATGGCATGTTTTTGGCGAAACTAGTAGCGTTGTATGCCTTTTTTAAAATGTTGTTACTCAACGACTAAATTTGAATTTTACAATAATTAAAGTTTTATGGGGAATGGTTTGTGTTTTGGATCTCCATTAGCGATTGACCCCATTGTGAGAAAACTAAGATCAAGATGGACCTCAACAATTATATCGTAGAACCTTTGGGTTTTCAGCATTATATTCGCACTATCGTGCTATTCCTGCATCGCTCTTAAAGTCATTCCATGAATACCTACCGCAGGGCCTTGCACCACACCTCACTTAAAAATATTTATATTTCGTATTCTGTCAAAACGAAGCCTACGAAAGCAAAAGGTTGGCTCGCTAGGACTGCAGGACCTTAACGGGGTATCAAATTTACATGGTCCATTGTATCTGGTCTCAAAAACGCAATACCTTGGGGACTTTTACTGTTTTAGAGTTTTGATTAGATTTGCTCTTGTCTATATGAGTATATAGGTTATACAGGGTGGTGACTTGCGTCACGCATCATAGGGATTTCAATGTAAAATTCATAACATACGATTATTGGCTCCCCAAATTATTTTAGAGCAAAAATGTATGAAGGTTTTTTGTAGAAAAAAATTTTTTACGTCAATAAACCGTATTAGTTTTCAATTTTTTACATAGTAAAGACGGAAAATTGAGAAAATAAAACCCGCATCTTTTTGAATAATCTGCGATGCCATGGAATTTTGTAAAACAAAAAGATGTCAAGTTGTCAATTAGCAGCTGGATTTTATGATCGACTTGGTTACTGTCTTGCATAGTTAATGGTGACTTATTCGAACATTTACTGTCAATTTTATTGTTGTATTAGCAAACCGTTTTTAGTAATTTGGTCTTTCTTTATGTTGAATTCGCTGTTCTAAATATACTTTTTGATAGAATTTGATTTGTTTTATAGCAGACATTCCATGGCATGACGGATATTGTAGTTTTTGTATTATAAAATTTTTATTGAAAAAGATGCAGGTTTTATTTTTCCAATTTTCTGTCTTCATTATGTAAAAAATTGGAAACTAACGCGGTTGATTGACGTAAAAAATTTTTGTCTATAAAAAACCTTAATACATTTTTGCTCTAAAATAATTTGGGGAGCCAATAATCGCATGTTATGAATTTTACATTGAAATCCCTATGATGCGCGACGCAAGTCACCACCCTGTATACTATAGCTCGAACACTGAAGGTGGGCAGTCGGGTTTATAAAATAAAAAAATTTGGAGATTAGCAACGCCACTGAGCTAAAAAAATACTAAAAATAAAACTAAATATTGACGTTAATCTAACAATAATTGAAACAACTGAAAGTGTCTGTAAAGCTTAGGATGGTACAAAAAAAAGAAAACCCTCTTGTACAAATCGTCCTAGTTAAAATGTACATTCATAATGGCGCACGTGTTTCGAAACATGCGTGCATCGCGCTGAAATTACATAAGCCGGTTTAAGTAAAATGTTCAGCAAAGAGCACAATTTCAATTACAAAGTTCACTTCAAAAGTATCCGCGACATAAAATATTTTCGGCTATTAAACAGCTAGTCTTCGGTTTATTGAGCGTGTCCACCTCTATAATATGACCGGTTAGAACAGTAAATAGTCCTTCGTCCATTAAATTAATATTGCCATTTGGCATAAATTTTTAGATATGTGCCCACCAAGCAACCGAAGCTTCAAAGGGTATCATTTCGTTCGCTAAAAATGATTAAAGTGTAGTAAAGTATTAAATCACGTCTGCTATTATCTAAATGCACGTTTAGCCCGTTAGCTTCCAGCCGTAGTAATAACATGGTTTATGAAGCAGTAATTTTTATTTTCATAAAAGCATGCCTAATGCTACTGTTGACAGTCACATTGTAAAAGTACTCCGACTTCAATCAGTGCTGTAACACGCGGCGGCGCACGCGAGCGTATATGACTAGGGGATAGTGAATTTGTTGAACGCCACTGATTTTAATATACGTTTCACTGACCGTTCAGCATATCAAGAAAGTGAAGCGGAACCTTACAAATATAATGCTTGATATTAAGCTTAACAGAGCTAACATGGTTAAGGAATTGAAAATATAAGTTGCCTTAAGAATGCGTACAGTTATATTCGAGTGCGGTAGTGGGACCATGACATTAGCAACTGAATTTTATCAATAAACAAATTCATTCTTTTTTTGACCATTTCGCAGATCGGAGCATTGTATTAATAAACAAAAGTGAATTTGCCGGTATTTAAATGATGTTTTGGTGTTTTTTGGTTGTATTAGTGACGGCGTCGATTGAAAAAGTTTACCTCCAAACAGTATCAAGTGGTGCAAGGGAATTATCTGCTGTAAGAAGATCGCTGGATCCAACCCCTAGGACAGTTTCCGCTTGGTCGATTCTCAACCAAGTAGCAATGACCGATGGTAATAATTTTTAATCAAATTCGTTTTAATAACCGCCCTATTTCAGATAGTACCGAAGAAGTGGGTAGGAAAAGAAAGAAGGGGAAGTTCAAGAAGAAACTTAAAAGGTTCATGTTACCCCTTTTGTTAGCTTACAAAATGAAATTTTTCACATTAATACCAATTTTAGTCGGTGGATTAATTTTACTTACCGCATCAACTGGGTTAGCCGGTTTCTTTTTTGCACTTTTTGCGGCTTCGCTAGGTTTGAAAACGGGATATAAATAAAGTAAACGGCCAAATAAGTAAAAGGGTTTCATAAATTAGTGCAGGAAGTAATTTGCCATTTACATTTTAGGGTAGCTATTTATTTATTAAACAGTGTATTAGTGAAATTGTTATATCAGCTGTATCTTAAGATCGGAAATGACATTCTGTATTAAAATAATTTCAATTCTTCCCTAAGACTGATTAAATATTGTATTCCGTTACATTATGTACACCTTCAACATAATTTTATTAGAGTCACCAATAACCACAAGGGTTTATGCTCTAGTTAAGTACACCATGCTAACGAAACTGTAATGTAGTGCTCCATAGTATTAATCAAATTGTGTGCGATTTACAGATATTCCGATAATGCATAGTTGCTGTACAATAATCCAGTCATAAATCTGCTCACAATAATTGTATTTGCGTCATTAACAGCTATACCTATTCGATTTGATAACAATCGAAAAGTGTTTGTAGATATTGAAAAATTGTAAATCAATTATGCCCACATGGTCTATAATGGGTAGGTATATTATTTATTTATTATGAATTTTTTATACAGTTATGCGTTGGCGTTTATTTGTAGGCGTGCAGTAAAATCTACAGTTTAAAATTTGTGCAAATGTCTCTTTTAGTTGCTATAAAATTACCATTCATTAAACATACCAATAAATTAACCAAAAATGCTTTATTTCAACCCAAATAAGTTGAAGAACGTTCTCCGTCATTTTTGTACGCTAAAGTTTCCGAATTTAAAAATCTTTCTAATTCGTTTATGTGCGTGCAGAAAATGGGTATCTGAGTATAGTTATTTTATTGCCTGCTCTAGTATTGTTGGAATGTAAAAGTCACCAAACTAATTTTGCCAAAGGTCATCGTTTCTGTTCGCACATTTAGAATTTTTAGCAATACGATCACAGTTCCTTCATCGTTCTTCTCATGCTCTTCTAGTTTTGTACATAAAAATAAAATTATTTAATATCAATACTTACATTCATTGCTCTCCTTGCTCATGCAAGAAGCATTTCGTGTAACAATTGAGTTATAAGTGGTTTCTCCCTATTTCTACTCCGCGGAATCAGATTGTACCTCTTTCCAAGTCTGAAAATGGCCCGAAAGGAAGATATTCAAGATTGCGCCCAATATGGCGGTATTTAAACTCCGTCTAAAATGCTAGATTATTATACGGTTCAAGGGTCTGGACGCACGCATTTGGGGCAGTAACGTGATTTCTCATATTTCAGCCGAAATGGCGCCAAATATTTGCATTGTGCTTATGCTTTGGTACACACATGTTCTTAAGGATATAAAAGGGTCGCTATCGTTTTCAGCTACGTAGACTAACGGCCCAAAAACCGCGAAAGCCTCCAAAGTAAGGCTTTCTTTTATAATTTATTCTTGTTGCAAAGAACATTATGAATGTCTGGTTTCCTGTGTTAGAAGTCGTATAGTCACAGGGAGACGGCCACTGCAAAATGGACTAGGTAGAGGTAGAAATATAAGAGCATAATTAGATACATCTGACAGGCGACTAGCTTTGCAGTGGGCGGCTTCCTGCGATGATGGACGTGACTGTTTTTATACTAGACAACGTCTTATCGATATTTATGACACCTCAAGCAACTAGCAGATGAATAAAAAAAATGTGCACATGCGCAACTCAACTATTGATTTAATCAGATTATTTACAAGACAACTTTAATGAAGCTGTATTAAAAAGGCACTTTATTACCATGAGCGTGCTTTTACTCACGGCGCCGGCGGCACTTTAAAAATCCGCTTAGGAGTTGTTTGGCCCCTACAATACTGGCCTGGCAGCTTACAAAATGTATTGAAATAGCCCCCTAAATACCATAGATAACTAGTTGTCAGATAATCTCTGGAATCGACTCTCCGATTATGCTTACGTCTCCAGATAAATGCAAATGTAAGAAAATAAAATAAATAGTTTAACTTTTCAATAAAAAATTGGTTGGAAACTAAGAAACTACCAAAAAAAGTGTAATGGGCACTTTTGTAGAGTTTTTTATGCAACCTTAACCAGTGTATTACGCATACCCTTTCTTAACCTCTGGATTATGGTACCTACTCAACGCAGAACGGGGTATCGTAAACATATACCTGCATATACGCGCATAGGAGAAATGGAATCAAGTGGAAGTACTTCACGGACGAACTGTCGGAATAGGATACTCGCTACGGAAAATGCAACGTATAAAAGCCCATTTGTAGTTGGGTTATTCTTTTCAACAACAAAATTGGAAGAAAAATAGTTATGCGCCACTTGTCTTTGGCATCTTTCACATGCTCATATCATATCGTGATTTTACTATGAAACTACAACGTAAGGGAGTGTCTAAAATGATCCTTTCCTTTTAATTTCATCCTTAAATCTTATAATGTAAATAATGTTTATATTTTAGAACTCTCCATTTTTTGTAAGATCAAGAGGAAATGCGGGAAATTAGTTTTAGTTTCCTTCAGTCACCACTAGGGGGCGAATAAGCACTTCAAATTTATCTAGAATTTTGAATGGAATTTAATGATATTTCGAAAACAGTGTAGGTACTTTCATGCCCTTTAATTATCTGTAAATGTAAATACACATTTACACATTCAAATTTTCGGAGAAGTAACCCAAAATTTATAAGTGCGCCACCTAGCGGCTACAAATATTGCTAACTTGATATATGACCAAAGATAAATAGTATTATGAACAAAAAATTAATAGCGAATTGATTTCTAAATGAAGCCAGGTTTTTAAAAATCCATGAAACAAAAGAAGTAATGTAATGTTTTTTATAACCACATTTGGTTCTAATTTTTCACCTTATATTCCCAGACACGTAAAAATACATAGGAACATTTTAGTTGCTTAACGATTTTTACGGTAATAACATGTTCGATATATCACTCCAATTTTAGTTACAAACATGACCACAACATATTCGTATTATTTATTATAATATTAACATTTTTCCATAAAGAGAGGATATTTACAAATATATAGAAGTATAAAGGAAGAGAAAATTCGATATATCCCCGTGCCAATTGTCCTCACTCTATACAGAAAAGTGTACATCAATCCATATTGTTGAGACACTCTGTAAATGCAATCCTGAATTAGGTCCTTCGGGAATAGTTTTCCTTACGCGAATTTTTCGTATGCTAATATTATGCGCATACAAAATTGACCACTACTCAAAATGTTTATGGAGTAATGCCTCACTGGAAAGTATGAATCTTTGGAATGTGTTGTGTGTAAAGATCCCTTTTTTTAGTTTCTCGTAAATATTTTGTAAACGAAAGCCCATAGTAAAAAATATTCTTCTACTTAAGTAATCTACATAAAATTCTCCACGCAAAGTTTTATTTAGATTACTGAACTATAAGAATATCTTGGCTATGGGTCACATTTCACATTTCATATCCTCCGTTAAAATTTAGGGTTATTTACGGTGCCTTATATGGATCGCATTTAAACAACCGCTAATTTTAAAGTAATCAACAGAGAAAATAAGTGTCTTACGCTAAACTGTTACCGGCACTATACCAATTAACAATATCAACTTTTTCTTTAGTTGAATACATCGCACACGAACGAAAATAAAAATACGGTAGTCAAAGCAGCAATATTCCAATTAATATAACAGCCAGATCTTCCATTTGTTTTAAGAAGTTATTTTGGTTGCATAAAATTAGGCGTTCTTCAGAAGAGTTTTTGTCATTTAAAACTAGACATAGTGTAAACAATACACAAATACCTATGTCTACTTCTAAATGAATGTCACTGTATACCAACATTCATTTTTACACTAATTACTCGCTCTATTTTTCCTACGTTGAGTGGACCAGAACCGAAATACCCTTGGAGCGGAAATTTAGGGTGCGAAGTGAAAATTATTTCGATGCAAATTATCCCGGCGCGAATTTATTATATATCTAATCGAATCCCTTAAATACCCCAAGGGTGTAAGGGTCCGGCGCGGATTTATGGGGTGCAAATTGTCCGCATACGGTGATATCTTCATCATATACCTACAGTTGGTGTCTGTCTGCGTGCCAGGAGCTGTAAACTTATAAAATATCCTGCGATTCGCCTCTGGTACCAAGGGCACCATTTTTATAAATGTCGTGTTAAAAATGTATGTTTTGTATAATTACCGTAAGCCGTTTACTTCACCATGGCGATGGCCACTCTTGTAGCTCATACCGAATGTGGCCTTTTCTTGTGGAGCGATCGATAGATTTTATCCAGATGGTAGAAAAGTCCCTTTTTTGGTTATTTCTTATTTTCTAATTAGCAGCTGATTTATGAGTCTTTTTGGTCAATTAGCAGTTATCAAATTTTGGGCACGCAAGGCGGAGAGCAGCAAAAATGTACGTTTGCAATTCCGTTTACATAAGCATCGAGTAGAATAAACATGCATCTAAGCACTTAACAAGTACTTAATTCAAGACATGAAACAACCGTGCACGATGTTATTAACAGAGTAAGTTAATAATCTCACTATTTACACGAATGAGCAGCCAGGCGCGTTAATACAGCTACGTAATCTTCATCAGAAATGATATATACATGCCAGAGACTTGCTATAACTTGATACTACATGCAAGTATACAGCATTCGGTAATTAAGCATTAATCCAATACAAAGGTATTCTACAATTTCACACATTTTTTCCTTGCAAAGAACACCCACTCACCTTTTATGAGTTTTAGTAATTAAAGTGTAATAAAGTTATACCGGTATCCCATCTTGCTTCAGGCAAATTCTCACAATACAATTAATTGCCGATTTTTATCGTTTTTGGAAATGCTGCACGCAAAAGACAAAAAGTCTACATGCAGCGAAGATCATACATGAGTTTAATATGTAAGTGAAACGGTTTTTATCTTTTGGGTTTGTGGTGTTTGAGTAAACATTAAATTTGTTGTGGGGGATTTAATTTAGGTGGGGAAAGATTTAAGGTGTTTGGAATTGTTTTAAATAAAATTAGTCGCATGTAAAGATAAATCAGTTAAAAGTGTCCTATCGCGTCGAAATTTAAACTATATTGCTGTTTTGTGTAACATTTTTTTTATATTTTTGAGAAAAACTTGTTACGTAACTGATGATTTGGTCCTTGGTTAGAATAATATACACCAGATAGGTGTGAAAAATAACTGCTTTATTTAATTTCATAGAACGTTTGAATTAAATAAGATTTGCAAGCGTGTTCTTTTGTTAAATTTTATCCTCTTAAGGTTTTTGTACGACATTATTGTTGTATAAAGCTGTGCCGTAGTTACAGTTGTTTAGATTATTCAGCGAAAATTGATATTTGACGATCAAGAATTCACGTTACTTCGTTTCGTAATTTCACTAACGTTTTTAATTCAGAATTGAATTGTACAAATTTGATACACATATTATTCGACATAAAAAGAGTTGAGTGTTGGGCAAAATCACGCATGCGCAGGTGTGCGGATGGTATTTGTACTCACAGCAAATCTTTCTGTTCTCTGTTACACGACGCTCGTTAAATTTGTTCCGGAGTAGATAAGGGTGTGTTTACGATCCAGTAAATTTTGGTTTTCATGTTACTTTGGGTAAACCAAGTGGTAGAGTACAAAATAAAAACTATTAAAAAGTAAATAGAATAAGTCAACTCAATTTTCTGCTAAAATCTTGTTGGGATTTCACGAATACGGTTTGTAATATCGTAATTGACCAAGAAGAGTCATCGTAAAACCTACGTATAAATTACATATGGCGTTACTCTCTCCCTTAATTTTTTAAACTACATAAACATGTATTGCTTATTGCGCAAGACCTAGCATATATTGTTCTCTGAGAAAATCAGAAAATTTAGCTCGAATGCTTCTTGAAAAATTTTTTAAACCAAAAGTTTCATAAATCGATACAATATACTCACAGAAACGATGGTGCAGGTCGATACATACCAGTGCAGTGCAGGTATTGAACCGCAACCATGTTAATAGGCAATTCCTTTTTCAGATAGATCTACGTGTTTTACTCGTAAATCAATTTAAATAAATTGGTTTCACGCCACATTCAATTACCTAAATGTTTTATACCATTTTTTTTCAGAACGTAGCGGGTAACACGTCTACGAAGCTTCACTACGCCACCAACAAGAATATTAGATCCGATTTAATCGAATCTAAATTGTTCCAAATTTATTATACATCAGATAAGATGTTAATGATCTTATTGTTGGAGCAAATGCCTCATGCTCTACATTTAGTTTTTACAAATGTAGGCACAAGTGCAATTGCTGAAAATCGATTGTAGATACCCGAATAGTCAGTAGCAGGTGGCAATCACCATGATTTGTGCTTTTTAATGCGCTATTTGGTATTAAACGCATGAAATCAGTAATTGCGTGTCAGCGCACTGCGTCTATACAATCTACAAACTTTTGAATGCGGCCAACTCTAAAATTGAAAAAAGGTAACAGTAGCAAAAAAATTGTCACAAAAGTGGATAAAAATAAACGCTAGATATACGTATAAGTACGTTAGGTTCACATTAAGGTACCTGCTGCGGTAAGCAGTGAAATTACGATTTTATTTACCACAAACATGTAGAGCTATGGTTGAGTTAAAAAAGCAGCACGAATTTCTTCGTCAAGTGACTACTGGCGTTTTACAATGGCTTGGGTACCATTTGAATAAGTGATATGATTAACAAGGTTGTTTCGCTTAATAAAATTAATTTCCGGCAACATTAATATTTATGCCCTATGAGACAAGACGAAGTCACACAAAATATTCAAATTTTTGTATAAATAGGTTTGAAGTTTCAAGTAACCAATAGGTAATAGAAGTCACTCGACTGCACAGAGTATAAGTGATGGGATTTGTTTAAATTCGAGATCTAAACCTAAGACACTTTTAAACGAGCTTTTAAACCTCTAATTTTAATTTCCAATACTTCTCCACTGTAAGCCACTATTACTCCTATTTGATTTTACAAGAGTTAGGTTTTAAAAGAAATCGACAAACGTTTTATGTTCGGGTACTCAAGTTTGGGAAATAATTCGGGGTACTTATTTAATTATCGCTAGTTTATGGCTAATATCTACCGAAACAATTGAGAACTTGTTCTAGGTCACTAGAACAAAAGGTTGTAGCAAACAAAAACAATTCACTTAAAACAGAAGATGTTACACATTTGAAGCTTATTTCGAACAGGTTCGAGCGCCACATAAAATATTATTATTACCTGCAAAAGAAGCAAATTTGAAGTATTTGCGCTGTAGGTACGCAACATTTTATTCTATATCAATCATTTTGCTTTGCTTGTATTGTTGTGGTTCAAGTGGATAAATCACAAACAATAATGAACAAGAGAGACGACACTTTATTATTAGGTAAACAGTGTCATTGGGTAAATGCAACTAACGAGCCATCTGGTAGGTAAAACTAAGAACCTCTACCTATACAAATAACAGCAATAAAATAAGCATATTTACACAGTTAACTTTCTATTGATCTTCTCCATTCATAAATTCAATACCTTTACTGGATCACTTTCACAAGAATGGCACGGCGCGACGACGACCGTTTAAAGATAAAATTAGCACAAACTAGACTTTCTATGACATTGACCAAAAATCAATCATTTTTAGATACTTACTTATTTTTTTAAAAGTCCCAAATTCGAGAAAGGTACTAACCATTGTGCGATGAAGTTACAATGTACTAATTGCCTTGGTTAATGCTGTACGTAAGTTAATTGGTGGTGGTAATTCTTACTTATTTTTTGAAACATCAACGACCTTTCCTTCTAATAGACGATAGGTGGAAATAGGGAAGGTAGTGTCTAAAGAAAGTCGCGATAACGTCTGATTATGCATTCCGTAACCAGTAGGTGCAAGAGTATTTGGTCAGAAGTCGATACAAAAAAACACATATAGAATGATTCAACATTTATTTTGCACGTGCCGGAATGTAATTCGAAATTATGCTCATGGCATGCGTCGTTGCGGTCATTCGCAGGATCTAATCTTTCATATCGTATAATAAAGTCGAAAATGTTGCATAAATTGCAATTTCTTCTTATGAGATAATGTATTCTAATTAATTACAATTATTGTAATCTAGACTAAATTATATGGTAAGAGGTTGTATTAATATTTAACATTTTCGGTGTTCTTTTTTCCTTTGGAAATGAGTCATTTAATATTGTAAACCGGCAGTCATTTTATTGTTATTTAAAATAATTGACCGTGCAACTTCTTTTCCACTCTTGTACCCAAAGGAGAATTATAGTTGATCTGCATAGGTATAGGTATATTAGGAATAGATTTTATACCTTGGGATCTTCTAGAGTATGAAATCATGAGGATTCAGGAAGTAAATGAATATTTGCATCAAATATTAGTTTCACTTAAAATAAATTGATAATAATTAGATAAGATAATCATATAATTACAGAGACAAATTAAAAAAGAAACAGGGTTAAGTCATCAAAATGTTCACGATTTTTTTAAAATATCTTTTTAAGAGCTAATCTTAACGTTTTCATTTGGTGTATAACTTATTTTCTCAAAAAACAACGATTTAGAATTGGTATCGCAAGAAGTACCGCAGCGCCTAAAGTAACATGACCTGAGGTGGCAGACGGTCGATTTTAGCATACCTACTCGGATAGGCCAAAGTGGAACTCCATCGGTTAAAATTGTAATCACTTTCGTTCAGTGCTGCCCAAACACCTACTTTTCAAGGTTGCTTTTAATATCGTCATACACGCAAGGGTTATGTAGCCAGCTTTGTGGAATTATCTTAAAAATTTTCTATAAACCACGGGCAATATGGATATGGGTGTCTCATTGCTGTCAGCTAGGCCTCAAGAATAGTTAGACTTGTCCTCAAAGATGTCGATTTCGAGTTTGTTGTTGATTTTCGTAACTTGTCTCTGGTGAATCACGTGGTCGTCCACAACCACCGCTACTTTTGCTTGTCACGCTCCCTGTTACTCGAAATAACTGCACAACATCTCTGAAGAGGGTCTTTTGCCTATATATGGTTCACAACCTCATCCGGGGTTAGTTTCCAGAGCGATTTAAGTTCACACCCCGTTAACTTGTGTTCTGAAATTGGCCATAGAAAACAAAGTCAACAAAAACACGCCCTTCCAGCAAAGTACAACATTGGAGAAGTAGTTTGAATAACAAGGCTAATATCAAGGCGGAGACGAACACGATGCAGACGATGATGAAGAAATCTGAACCATTATGAGAGAGAGAAAAACGTTTATTTATTTGAAAAAAATGCATGCGATTGTAATTTTGGTAAGAAAACACTAGTGAAAATGTGATAGACCCAAAAGATTTCGCATCTCTTACATTGCACAGACTGAATTCACCTTGTACTTATAAGATGGAATGGAATCGCTTATTTTACACCGCATTTTAAATTCTCTAGGGCAGAACGGTAAATCAAAAGACGACAGTGACACGAGGAATATCAATGTTATAAATATATGTGTAAATCATCCTATTTCTGAATTAAACCAACTTAGAGAGGGCAAGAGTCCATGAATAATAAACGTACAAAAAAATATAGCAAACGAGCTCCTGGGTATGGCTCTAGCATTCGCAAAACCAAATTTTTAACCTGGGGCTACATTTGGTATTATTCCAAGTGCATATCCCAGCAAACACACTCTACGTTTAAAAACGGTTTTAAAGCGTTTTGAAAGGATAAATTCGGTATTGGTAGTATGGTATACGTTTTTGTGTAGACCGATTTTATATCTACTTTTAAAATTCGATTTTTATTCATATATATAAACCATAGAGTTCACTTTCTACGTTGATAATACGTATATAAATAACCGTTTTTTAGCATTCGTTTTATAAACGTATATAACACCACCTTAATATACGCATAGGCATATCATATATCAATGGAAAATAATAAATGCATAATATTCCTACAAGAATACAGCAACATCCGCCGGACATTTATGCGTATTATATAAGTAGGGTTTTAGTCTTCAATAAACGCTTTTTATACGGAACTGTGTTGCTAGGGATGTATCAAATTTCATTCAAATACCTTTATAAATAAAAAAAGTTTTAAATTCAATTCATAAATGGTCGAGATACAAAAAGGGCACTCAGAATGTTGAATGGATTAGACTCAACTTTTAGAATTGCGTATTATATGGCTAAAGCTATGCCCATAGTTCATGCAATTCGGTTCATAACTAACAGAAATGTCAAAAGGGCCAATTCACGAACTCCGATCTACAAATCTGATAAAGATTCCACCTAGAACATTTCATTGTAATCGGTCCATTCGTTATCGACAAATCGTGCTAACGAACAGACGGACAAGCACCGCAAACTTGTAAACTCGCTAGGAGCTCGTTAATAATGTGAGTGTGAGAAAGTCCTAAAATTTGAAGTTTACAATGTATTTCTTATGCCAATAATTCAATGGCTAACCAACGATCCATGATCTGGATCTAAGATCCCGCACAACATAGAGGAGGTCATGTCAAATGATGCCAGGGAATACTCACGAAATTTAACCGACACCTGCATCGAAACTTGCATATGAATCAAAATAGGTGAACTACATTTTCAATATGACAATGCCAGCTCTCACTCAGGGCGTCAAACCGTTGATTACTATACGAGTCCAAGTAATGACCCATTGTCTGTACCCCATGATTTATCACCATACGATTAATTTAAAAAACAAACATATTTAGCAGGAACAAGCAGCTGTTAAATGATTTAGCGCACTATAGTTTCTTTAAAAAAACGGAAACAGTGGCGGGCTGGACAGGCGTGCTGGCATCCGGACACTTCTCCGATAGGTCGCTGGTAATTAGGCCCTCTTGTGGGCAAACTGTAGGAAATTAGGGGGTATATCCAAAAAACATCAAAAATCATACCACCGAGTGCTCTCGAGTTTAGTTAGTTTTAAAAACTTACACACGGATCACCATAGAGGGATGAACAACCGATTTCAAGTTAAGAATGCCCAACCTAGTTTTTAAAATTGAAAAAGTCCCGTTTACATAATATGCCTAATACCCCTGGCCAGTCTTAAATACACTCCGAAGAATGCTTCCTCCAGTTGGTTCAGTACCCTTGTCTCGTGAGTGGCAAGGTGATGCCAACGGTAGTCTAACATGAAAGGACACAGATGAAACCTCTCTAACGCCTCCGTACAGGGTGGTTCAAATTCGTGGCTCCTCAATGGGATCTCCGTAAAAGATACAGTGCAGATTGAAATTTAATAATATGAAGAATGTAAGAGATCTAAAGAATTGAAAAATCTAAAGGATCAGAGGAATGCTGCAAATCAACTGAAGAATCTGAGGAATCATAGGGATCTGAAAGAGTTGAAGTATAACCGAAAGTAGATCATTTAAATCCAAAGTATTCGAAAACTGATAAATCCTAAATCTAATGCAGAATATATGAATTAGGAATCAGAGAAATCTACAACAAAGAACTGAAGGCTGCGAAAAACCTGTAGAAGCATAGAATTAGGCAGAATTAAAGGTTACCAAGAATCTAAAACAAAAAGTGAGGTGACTGAGGAACAGCTGTACTTTTTTATTTAACTATCTCTGATTACATTTACCCGTCCGCCACTGGACGCAAAGTTGCACTTTTATTTATGATCATCATTGGAAGTTGCCGGAAATGTCTAATACCTAATAGCATAAACGGTAATTGAAGTAAATTTTGTAGTGGTTGAAGTTTATGCTGTTATTGTGCACCATAATATATCATGTTTTTCTTTATTAGCGCTTTCGGTAATTCCGGGGGCTAACCTGCTTTCGGCAATTCCGGGAGCCAACCTTTTTTTAATGTTTGAAACGTAGGTTGGAAAATTCTGGCAATAAAAGCTTAAACTTTAACTCGAGGAACAACCTAACAATCCCTTAGATAAAAACCAAAAGTTGTATTAGAGTCTCGTACGGATGTTAAATTCAAGAAGAAAAATTAGAACGTTAAATAATCCAATTTGTTGGACAAGGCTAATTCTCTTTCCGGCAAAACGATATCCAATATAGAAATTTGGACAATTATTGGTACCCATCAGTAATCTGGAAGATGCTGATGCAAACTCGTACTTCGAAGAATTAACGAAATAATTCAAAGCAAGCTTTATTAGAATATTTTTCTGGTAAATGTGTCAGTGACATCGTTTTTTTTATCGCAGGTGGGTTACTCCCTGCTACAGTGTCGGCTGCTTGTTGGGGTGCGGGGTGCCCAGCAAATATTAGATAATGGCAGGTACAATTTTCACCTTATAGAGTTAACCTCCGGTACATTTAAGAGTGCTACATTTGCTAATCCCATTTTTAGATCAAACATCGAAGTCGAAATACAATATTTGAAGTTGAAAATAGAAACATTAAAAAATTTGAAAACGAAACGATAATTAAGGTTAAATAAATATTTGTAGAAATGGAAACACGGAACGGCAACCGATAGATACGAAAAAATTCCTAAAAACTCTTGTGTCAATTGAGATTGAAATCGTTACGCGAACTACTAACAATGTCCACTTGCCGAACAGGAAAAGCTACATTAATTAATCGCATATTACAACCTGTACGCTATAAGTAAATTAGTCAACAAGTAAAAGAGAAATTGTTAAAGTGTAATAACTGAGTAATAAGTGAGAAATTATGTCATGACAATGCTTTAATCCGGACCAAATTGGGTATTTAAATGTAAATAGTTCTACACCTATGCTTTCAGTAGGTCATTAAAAGAAAGGATGGGTCGTGTTAACAAGTAAAGTACACAAATATGCTGTCAACTCCCTTTTAATGACATTATTCCTAATGCATTTGGAAGGTGGTGGTTACAAATATAAATTTCGTTTTTTTCTCTACCCGAAATCAGTTATCAGTTGCGTTTTGATAAAGTGACTTGGTTGAAATGCATCTTCAAAGGATATGTGTGTTGTTATTAGTGCTTCATTATGTCACCGCGGTAAGTGTTTAGCTGCGTTTATGATAATAACCCAATACGCGATTCTATAGAACCCGGCTACAAACGGATTGGATAGTGAAAACGCGATCGAGGTAAGTCGATACGTATTTTCGGGTGCATTTTTACAGTTTTCTTTAGGATAATGATATAGGGGACCACATGGGGATACTCACGAAGTGTTCCTTTGATGGCGGATTTACCTCATTGATAAATTGCGCAGCTTCCAGAGCTTTGAAATTGATACACCATCTAGCAAACTCTGAATCCTTAGCGGTATTACCTGGTGTCTCCTTAGTCAGGTACCAAATAGTTTTAAGTTGGGCAAGAATAACAAATGATTTCAGCAACAAGCCCGTATCCCAAAGAGAGGCGAAAGAGCTAACCGATCTACCCCAGGATCTCTCAGATAGGACTGATATAATATTCGATCATTTATTGCAATCTGCGGGGCGAGTATTCTCGGGCCGCAGCCTAAAAATTGACATTCCCGAAATTGCACCGGCAACTATCGCACGATCTTTGGATGAAGGTATCTCTTCTTTGAGATCGATTTTGGATCGTGTGTAATTTGCAATTTTTAGCAAGAGGCAAGAGCAAAAAGGGTGGTGGATCGTCGATTATGTATTTAGTCGGTGCTAAAATACTACTACTTAAGTCGCTGTTGATGGCAGTGTTAAAGTTCATGTCTATTAAAGCACTGATATTAGCAAAGCTAGCGTTGGTGATATCGCTCGTGTTGGCCGCACAGACGTTCTTCGGGAAGGTTAGTGATTCTCCATGTGCTACTATTGGACTAACGATGTTCTGTTTTACAGAGTAACGTCGTGACGCCATACTTCTCAGGCTGGGGTTCCGGGTGGAACAGTGGAAGTGGTCCCGCTTATGGAGTACCTTCGACGTGGACTACTAACAGCATAGGTGGATGGAACAGTGGTCAATACCCATACGCACGTTCAATCAGCGTGGACAGTAGTGATACACAAACAGAGGCCCAAGACTTAGCGTACGCGAATCAAAAACCATAACCTCCCATTTATCAACGCTTTATTATTTATTGCTTAATATTAGTTCTATACAAATAAATTAAAAATAGTTAAGTGCCAGCCTTGGGGCTTTGTCTTTCTTTTCGACCTTTTTTTAAAGAGAGGTGTATCCCTAACACTGGAGAAAGTGATGATGGCACCAAGGATCTAAAACTCGTTCTTTTTGTTTTCAGAGATGCTTCAACCTCAATATAAAGTGAAGTGGTTTTTGTTTAATTCCCTAAGGAAGCTGGTAGCTTCTTTCCGTTTTTGTAAAAAGTTATATGTTACAACACAAACACTCTGAGATACTACTCGTAGATAGGCACCGATATCCTCTCCACTATATTTCATACCTACTATATCTTACTAAACGACTCTTAATTCCTATTATTATCATACATGAATTATACGTATGTTCGATTCCATACAACGCTGATTTCCTTTGTGATAAGTTAAATTAATTAAATTTGTTCTCGGTGAAAGTAAATAGCGGAATTTCTGCCCTTGTGTAAAACGTAGCTATCCTCCTGCGGTTGGAGTCGCGAATAAGCTTCGAAGATTCACGCCCAGTATATTCACCTCTGGAAAATTCGCCCCCCGAAGATTCGCTTCCAGAAAACTCTCCACCGGAGTATTTGCTTCAAAAGTAACGTCACAACCAACCCCAGTTCTCGTAAGGCTTGTATTTCAGAATTATTCAACTAACCTATTAATACTCCTGGTCAGAAATAGGGGTGAAAATCAATCATTCTATTAGCACATATGGCCTTAAAAATTGTTTATGTTCAAATTTACCTGTCGGTACTGTCGGTGTAAAGCAGTGGTGCTGGTCTTGGCCCAATAGTTGATGCAGGTTTTGGAACAGCACTCAAAATTTCGTGCGTGGGAATGGTACTGTTAGGGATATCCCGAATCTGAAAAAAGCTCTTCTACGTACGCAACAGTTGTCGCTTCTTGATTTGGTAGGGCATATCCTTCTGGCCATTTGCTGAAATGGTCCATGGCCCCCAAGATGTATTTGTTTCCAGTAGCAGCTTCTTCTTCTTCAACTCGTATTTCAATCTACGACGGTCCAAATATATTTTATTCACATTTTCATTTATCTACACGTTTTCATCAAGGGCGCAGATTAGTGGATGTGATGGTAATCGAATTTATCACTTTTCATGGAAAATAGTACTTAGTAATTATTATCATTTGTGTACTTTTATTAATTCATAGAACACTAGACTCTATTCATTTTAAAAAGGTAGCGGTGATCTTCACTGTTAAAACACGAGTCAGTATTACGCTTAAAAATAAAACAAGTGACGAATTTTGTAGGCTAGTAGTTTCTGTTGCCAACTAAACTGTCAAACTGTCATTAGCTGTTAATGTTAAAGATCCAAGCGTGTAATCGTTTGATTTACTTCTGTTCCCAGTGCAGGATATTTCTACTTTACAATAATTTAGTGCCGTTTTATATTGTTCCTGTGTGTGCTTATCTTCAAACACAGCGCCATCTGCTACCTTCTCATAATGAATGTAGTATAGTTGTACTATATGGTCTAAGAGTATAGTGCTTTTATTAAAGCCGTAATGACATCCAAGTAGCCATGATAAATCTGTCATAATGACCCTGTCGTAGATTAACAATATAATTAGCGGAATCAAAATTAAAACTTAATTGATGGAAAAATGAATAAAATCACAATGAAGTAAATATATGAACTAAATTTATAAGCTGGCGATAGCTGCAAAGACAAGCGGAACGAAACGGCAACTCGAGCGCCACCAAATAATGCCGTCTTGCCCATGGTCATGGTCGGCGGTAAAAGCGGTTGCCGCAGATAACCTCCTTCAGAGAAAACGGTACTTCCAGGGTTCGTATGGCCAGACTGCAGACGAAGAACCTAAAAGCAGAATTACGGTACACGGCAACACATTAATTTACCTATCAGGAATACCAGCGATAACGCATACACTAATTAACAGTAGCTACGGAAAATCAAATGCAGGTAAAGCAAAGTAATACCTTCCTTATAATTAATGGAATGCAAAGTGTCAAACGTCTACCTTTAGTTGAAATGGTACGTGCAATGATTAAAAAAAACAGTATATACCAATTCTCTATGCATTCACGACGAAAATCGCAAAAGAGCCCCTTGAAGGAACGCACTTGGCTTTGTAGACTTCAGCAAATCGAGAAGGGTATCTAAGAGCACCTCTTACGATTCTCATAACGTTTACTGCAACAGAACGACTAATTACACTTATTTGATTGGCCGGATTGAAATTTATAAAATCGGTAGTCCACTAAGTTTCATTATTGTTATTTGTAATTTCGGGTCAATCGCAAAAGGTCCGTGATAGGGTTACAAACTGTACGACCTTCTATCCTAGTTTTGAATTAACTTTGGGAACTATAATCGGTTATTAATGAATGAAAGGGAATTGAATTAATAAAATAGTAATTTCTCCACTGCGTCCCCATCCCGAGGGCTGTCGGTCTCTACAAAAATAATTTAATTATTCCTACGGGAACGGATCTAAACGGCGAATTAATTAGAGATTTTGTTAACGGTAACGGCGACTGCAACACTCTAAAAATTAAAGCAACAACCTTTACCTTCAATCTTCAATTCCTAGAAGGGAAATATCTTGGTCCAGAAGTTACAGTCTCATAATGAAGCGCCCAAATTAAAACACTTCTAGATACCGGGTGTTCATTTACGGAGTGATCACAAAATTGTTTTATTACAGGGTACCTGTTGGAATCTGTCTTGGTATTTCAGAGTTTCTGCTCTCTAGTATCATTAGCTGTACAATTGTGATTGTGCCATTATCCATCTCCAGAAATCCTCTAGACGTAACAAGTCTCACTGAGACTGAATACGCCTTAAGACTGGATCGTATGAAGGTACCTTTTTCCAGGTTGGCCATTTTTCTTACATTTTCCAGTTAATCACTAGACGTCAACCACGGTTATCTTGTGAGCCGCGCGTGTGATGCGACTTGGATAGCAGTTTCCGGGGCATAACTTACTCACTCCTTCCGATGGACCCGTTCAAGTTTTCCCTAGTTATTGTTCACTGGGGGCGGGAGGGGGGTTGGGGAGGGGGTGTGGAACTGGTTTGACCCTTCATGGTACTCTAATGAAAGGTCTCAACGAAGAGAATTAATTTCTACCAACCATACTCCTCCTCCTCGACCCCTTATCGTGACCGGATATATTGCCATATACCTCCAGAACGGATTGTCGGAAGAGGGTACTCGCAAAGGGCGATTGGGACGTCTGGAAGAAATATATCCATTGGTGATGTCAAAACCTTAAGAGCGAATATCTCGAAAACGGTTTGTCGGTTTGTCTCAAAGGCAAAATGGAGTGTCGGAGGATTTTGAATGTATGCCAGGCGGTCTTTAACAGTTTCTGTGTAAAGAGCCTTCAACTCTTATAGCCTAGCCACTTACTAACCTATTTCGATTTAAAAAAATGCGCTTTATCTGCACAGGAATTGTGCACGATTCATACTTGTTTATCGAATGCCGTTGGCTTAACTCGATTTTTTCATACCAGTAGTTTCACACGGCTCGAAGTGAGACGATCTTGGGATAACAAGTAGATCATGTGTTATCATTATTGTGTGTCATCTGTCATGTGTTATTGTAGATGGCACATCACTTTTTTCGCGTTCTTCAGAAAATAACATAAATTGTTTTCGTAGTTCATCGCGATTTAAGCTTTCATTACATTGTCTAATCTTGTCTTGAGCACTTTGTATCTTATCAAACGTCAATGGTTGTCTATTTATTTACAACTTCAGGGTTGAAATTTTCCTCAGTTTTACTATGCCATTCAATTTCTTAGCAAATATTTCCATTGCTATTTTCTTTTAAAATTATTATTTAATTATGCAACATAAACTGTTCTCTGTGATTATGTTTATTATTTCCAACAAGAATGGTACGTAACAAGTAAGTATTTTACAGTTTACCCCAGCTTAAGTTATGAAGTTCTTTTTCTTCCTTCAAAGCTAAACTTGTGGTTTTATGTGAAAGAAGAGCACCCAACAGTTTAGGTACCTACTTGTTACTATAACAATGGTGGATCATTGATGATTAATTACTTTGACTTTATCCGTTAAAACGTGATGTTTCCTCATTTTGTGGATCAAGTAAATCTGGGGAAGCAAAGAGTTTGATTTACGAATGATTTTATTCAGCAAGATAAAGTTAAACAGAAGCAATAAATAGTTAAAGTACATAATTGTGATGAAAAAGGAAATATCTTATGGTTTAAAGGACCTTGTGAGGTATTTAAAAGCACTGATCTGTATTTAAACAGCAAAATCTATGTTACACAAAATTTGTGTCAAAAATTTCGAGGTTGCAATTAATATGTGCCTGTAAGGTGAGCTCCACACTGCATCGAATACTAATTAAGTTGCGTAAACAAACATTTTATGAAAGAGAATCGAAAATTACAAAAAGGTACACGTCTGTAACAGAATTTTTTGCTTATCCGTGTTATACTTGAATATATTTTCAGCCCCTCCAAATTACTATTTTGCCAATATAAATCTTCAACTCTTTGATAATCAATTACTTTTATTGTCATATACTGTACTAAACTAACGATGTATAAGACGTTATATATTTTCTTATCAGTTGTTGTACTGGTTCAGTGTGATGGTGACGATATATACAAGGGGTGCGGTGATAGTATACAGTGTGCTGAAGAAAATCTTGTTAAAGTGGTGGATGAGTTTGACAGTCAGCCCTCGATTCAGTTAATCGGAGACTACGTCAGCTTGGAAAAAACGAATGGGGATGATTCAACGCCTAAAGGTGAAGAGGGAATATTTGATCGAATCATACGGTATATGGGCCAACACGAGATTAAAATTAAACTGTCTTCGCCCGATGAAGCTCGAAGTGCTATGGAAGGTAAATAAATTTATTAATTTTGCTATAAAGTGATCGCGAGAACACAAAGATCTTGTAATTCTCATTGCGATATTACACGCCGATTGCAATACGTGCTCCATCTAACGACAGTTTGCAACATGTCTTGTGCACTACGATGGTGGTACATGGAATTAGTAAATTTTAGTAATTTAGGTAGGGTGCGAGAGAGTTTCTTCTTCTGGTTCAGTAGCAAAATACCCAACTTTAATTAAGGTAATTAGCTGTTTTATTTTTGATATTGATACAAAACCAGACCAGATTTAAAAAGGATTTAATTATCCCCTCAGTCAATAGCACGGAGATTTTTAAAAATACCAAGCCAAAATTGTGCTTATACATACTCATCAAAACGCTTAGTCTTTCATTCGAAAAATGACTATGGCAACTCTTTTTCGTTTGTCTTTAAGTGTTACTAGTTCGTCAGCGTCTAGTAAAGAATTTATTCCACACTTTAGAGTGAATCCCCAATTAAAAGTATGGGAGTGCAGTAAGTGTAAATTATACTCAAATGATCTAAATACTGACTTCTGATTCGGGGAGGTAAAGCGCTGCATGCATTTTGGGCAATAACTTAATCGTTTATAACAATAAACTAATTACAGTCATGAAAGATTAATATAACGTAAAGCTCAGCGAGTTGGAACTTTAAGTATCCTCGATTTTTCATTACTTTGCGTGGTACCGCATCCAACTGTAAACAATGTAATGATGAAACATGGAAAATGCGAAAGATTTTATAGCATATTTGTAATTAGGTCAATTATTTGAGGACGTAAGGCTTAAGGCGGTAGTGAAGGTACATACATCATACTATATAATAACGGCCTCCTTTCCATTGATCATCCGTATTTTTATCGAAGAATTAATCCAAGTTAATTAGTTGTGTGTAATTAATTAAAAATGTGGCACGGCAGTATTTTTAAATGTAGACCGGCGTCGGCCGGCGAAAAGAGGCAAAAGTGATATTTAGTTTTAAAAAAATTGTAAAAGTTGATCGAAATTTTACTTTCTAAATACCATAGCACTCCATTTAGAATTAAATGTACAGATTCTTCTTTTTGGCAAGGATTTAATTGTGGGAGGGTTTCCGAGTTTTCCCTACAATTATCAAAATTTTCATTCATGTAAGGTTGGTAGGTAGTGGATGACCGATGATCTTGATGGGGAAGCATGTATCATAGTCGTGTTATTAACTTACTAACCTACATATCGATGTTTCCGGATGTCCGTGACCGCGATCAAGGTAACATTTCTTCGCTACTCATTTTCCCACCTATACACACCTGTTGCCTTTAAAATTCCAAAGCGGCGATGCGTGCATGGTTAATGTATACAGAACTTCATTTAAGGTCATTATGATTCATGTCGAAATGTACGGATGATCGTTTATATGCAAATTATTTTCTGGGGTTTCTATTTCACCTTTCCAAATAAATAGAAGTTCCGTCCTTGAAGGTAACCGTAACTGACCAAAATTCGTATGTCGAAATAACATAAATTTCTTCATTTGCATACCGAACTATCCTACACAAAAAACTGCCATTTTTAATGCATTTGAAAACTTGTGTACAGTTCTATATATTTTCATTTTTATATCCACATTTTTTTGTGATTTAAACTTCGAAAATTATTTGTTCGTTTTTATATCCATATTTTGTTTTCTTTATTTTGTTTATTAATTATTATAATAACTGTCGACTCCGTTATGTAAGAAACATTTATCATTTGTATAGCGGCGAGTCCTTTTTGTCCACATTGACTCCTACCTTTGAATATAAAGCTCTTACAAACACTTCCACTTTATTTCCTCGAGACAGTGTTTTTTTCAGCCTACTTTCAGCCTAGAACTATACAATTCGGTTATGTTGGTTGCCTAAAGCACCAAATATCGGGGATTAATTTATTTATATTAATTCTATGTCGTTAAGATTTATGAAGTACCTATGATAAGTAATAAAAATTTTATAGGTGGTTTGTTGATATTTTTGTGACGAATCTAGGTTTCAAGCAGCAGTACCCACCAGCACGACCTCATACATAAATATGAAATCTATCAATCAACCTGCACAATACAATTCAATTTTAACACGTTAGGCATTTATGCCCCTTTTTCGTATAAGATCTATAAGCTAATTTTCAAATATAAGCTAATGGTTAGGTTAGCGTTAGGCAGGGCTGCTCAACGTTTTTAAAGGGCGGGGTAAACGGATGATTCAGTCATTTTTGGCGGGCCACTGGCAAATGATCCTAATTGTAAAGGGTGTTTTTTTAGCGGTGTAGAACTTTAAAATGAAATACAACACAATATTTATTTACATAAAAGTTAGGAAAATGGCACATTACTGGTGTGGAAATATTGATTTAACTTCCGCGTCAAATAATGTCATTTTTCTGACGACTTTGGTATTAAATTTTACCCGAAATCGTATTTTAATATACAATTTCAATTTTTATATAGAACTGTTGATTAATTAAGCTGTCAGCGATGGCAGGAGTCATTATAGACATGTAGCAATGTAGGTAAAGTGACAGGAGCGGCCGGTAAAGTCATAAGCGACAGGAAATTTAGTCTGGTCTGCATCTGTCATGGAAAATAAAATTTCCTAACATAATGACATAATAACAAAATGAAGGTTTCATGACGATTTTGGGTAAAAACCAAACAGTTACTCTTTGTGGATGTAACGGAGTCTCTACAATGGCTTCTGGATTTTATTCACTCCAAATCCGGAAATTTTGTTTATTGACGTACCCTTTCAACGAAAACTGGACCTAATCGCTGAACACAATTTTGTGGTGAAATTTAGGATCAAGAGCAATCTTGTTTTCGGCCTATTTACCGAATTTTGCTAGCGTTGTTCTGGCGTAAGTCCGTTGATGGTGAAACTGAACCAAATCAGCTGTCATCTGTCAAATTGACTGTTCCTAAGGATCTACCAACTTAAAATATGTGTTCGGAATGACGATCTGTAGTTGGTACCATCCTGTAAATCTCATTCTTGATGTAAAAAACCCAAAGAAAAAAATCAAGGGAGTGAAGTCCGGCGATTTTGGCGGCCACGACCAATCCATGACTCCGGAAATTTAAAAAAAAATAATTTTCAAAACTGCAAAGCGGTCACTCGTTATAACATTGACGGCAACCATGTTGGTTGCAAAACAGTTTTAAATGTTTGTGGTGGCAAAGCGTCACTTCAAGATTGTATGTTAAGACCTCGAACGATTCCATCTGAAACTTGCTCTTGCTCTTGTTTGTTTTTGATTGAGAAGATAAGTTTCTATTTAGGTTTGCGTAGACCTACTCTTGAACAAAAAACGGTTTTTTGACTGATTGAGACAGAGACAGAAATATGCAAAATCATATAAACCCATACAAAGCGTTTAAAAAAGCGGCAGAGCACCTCGGTGTGACCCCACGGAGTCATTGACCCATTTTCAATTGGCTTGTTACATGTGGTCTATTTGTGTTAACTGTGCAAAGTTTCAACCGAATAGGTTCAAGCGTTTGGCAAGGACAGAGAAGCGTGACCCCAAGGGGTCATTGGATTTGACTAATTTTCAATAGGTTTATTACATGTGGCATATAGGTTATCTGTGCAAAGTTTGAACCCCCGCAAGGGGTCATTCGATTTGACCCATTTTCAATAGGCTTATTACTTGTGGCATATAGGTCAACTTTGCAACGTTTGAACTAAATCGTTCCAAGCGTTTTACAGTTATCGTGTTCACGGACATACGGACACCACCGACTCCCCTATAAAGCTTGCATCGCTTTGCTCTACCGCTTAATAAATCAAGAAATTTCGCAAAAATAAAGGTTTAGTAATAGTTCGGAACATAGTATAGTATATTGCTATGTGCCTCACGTAGGGCGCCAAGTAAAAATACGCTGTGCTATGATGAACGGTCTCTAAACCATCTATTGGTACAAGCACCTGTCCAGCTAGCTCAGATAAAACACAGTTGGGTTACGTTGCGCTAATAAGCCCCCCAGGTATGATCATGAAATTGATAGAAATGGATAGAGGACACCTTAATTACATGTTATCAGTTAAAAAATTTGCGGAAGAAGCCTTACATTTTCCACAATCTTCATTCAAAGTTCACTTCATTTCGTCGTAAGTGAGGTTACATTACTCCAAATTTCATGATTGTTTTTCAGTTGGTACTGGTGTTCTTAACATTCCTGAGTGCCAACTTTAGTTAGTTTCTTAAGAGGTTATGTTATTTTTCCACGATTTAATTAACTTTAAACAATGATATACAATGTTTTAAATTATACCATAATAGCAGTAAGTAGTTCTCTACATCCTACATTGCTAAGCAGCGATCCATGGAAAATGCGAGTGATGTTCCTTCCCCTCTCGACCGTATTGGGCGGTGGATGCTAAGCGTCGATTCATATGAAACATGCAGGAAGTGTCCGGGTTTCCCCTCTCGGTGATCGATACCAAGAAATTTTTGCCACATGCAACCTTCTCTACGACATCCTTCTTCCCTAATGCATTCAAGTTTAGACTGTATAAGCTTCAAAAAGTGGTGTTATTAAAATGTCAGTCACATGGAAGTGTCGCTTATTTGGTGTTTAAGTCGAACAAAACCTAAAATTGTATTGTATATTATACCTGTTGTACTACTTTTATTACATTCTCTTAATATACACGTTAAACCCAACATATTTCATTTTAGTAGACGAAGAAGTTAACATAACCTCCTACAAAAATTTACTGTCACCTTTGTTTATTAGGGGAAAAAGAGCTGTCACATAAAATTTTTCAGTTTCACCAACTTAAGAATTACAAAATATACGTAAAATAACACCAGATTTCCAGAAAATGAGGTGAACTTTTAATTAAGATTGTGGAAAATTTAGGTCCTCTTCCGCAAATTTTTTTAATCTAAACGTGTTATTAAGGTGTCCTCTATCCATTTCTATCAATTTCATGATCATACCTGGGGGGCTTATTAGCGTAACGTACCCCACAGTTGCACTAACAAAACCTTTAAAAGAAATAATTATAGCTATACTAGGGCACGTCCAGCCCCTGCCACGACCAAAAACCTCGATATTGACGTAAATTTAACGAGCAAATACGCTTGCGCTTAAACCCACTTAACTTCCGCGATAACATGTGCTTCCTACATTTACCGTTAACAATAATTGGAACGCTCATGCAGAATGTCGGCCATCGTTACTGACGGTGCCAAAGTCAAACACACGTCTGCCTCTCGTAGTTGCCTTTTAATTATGTAGCGAGGGGATTAACGTAGAAACTTGCACGCTAGAGACGTTTGTAACGCACGAAACACTATGATAAATACCTCCTAGTCCTAACATGGCGAATCCAAACATCTCTTGTAAAATACACAATCGGCTACAGAGAGTAACGGTGGTGTCGTTTGGCATGCGTCTTTTTAGATTATTATGTGGTTTTTTTAATGCAAACTACTTTGACATATGCCTGGCGGAGCCGCCTCTCTCAGAATTTAGTCAACCTGTCGTGGGGATGTGTCTCTGGTAGGTACTAACAGTGGCGCATGTCCACCACTTTGTTGCCATTGCGCTGTGTCGTGACATATGACAATGTGGTGAACTTTGTGGATTGGGTAAGTTTGGGGGGGGGGGGCTAACTGGGTGCTATCCGACCCAAAAGGTTAATAATAATAATAATAATATAGTATTTATTCCATAGACAAAGTACGGCCACAACTTCCTGCTTCCTGGTTGATGGCCTCACCCCCGAGCGTTCTACTACTTCCTGCTACCTCCATCCCACGCTGCATAGCGAGATTCTCCTGTAATCGTCTGTTCCTTGTCGTGACCTCACTTTTGGGACCGAGATCTGCACTGTCTCTTGCCATTGCTTGGGGACCTAGTTCCTGGTCCATACCTCTTGAATTAATTCGTGTAGGTCCTTTAGGAGCCATTCTGAAGCGTATTGTAGTAATTCGGCCTGGACCCTATCCTGCCCTGGCATTTTCCCCTATTTCAATCTTCCGATTATCTCCATCATTTCTTCCAACGTGAGGGGTGGTGGTAGTAGCCAGTAATCGTTCTCCTCCAATAGCTGGACCTGTGCTTTTTGTTACTACTTCAGAAGCTTCTCCCATGCTGTCATTGGTACGTATTTTTTGGTTCTTCCTTGTTTCCTCCTTTTGTTTTTTCTAATGAGCTTATACACTTGCGCATTCCTTTCCATTGGGCTAAGATTGGCGATGTTCTCTGCAAACCCAGCAAACTCCTTAATCTCATGTTGTTCAAAGGTCTGTTTTTCTCCTCCCTGACCTCCCTCAGCTCTTTTTTTGCTTCGGGTTTGTGCGGGTTTTGCCCAAACCTCTTCGGTGCTCTTCTGTGGTTGTCCATGGCTTGCTTTCTGTTCGGTGACATGGGAAGCTGATGCCCCCTAATGTTTTCTCTGCTGCTTCTTTAAGTGTCTCGGCTATCCTGTTCCAGGATGATCCCCCTTCCCACCTTTTGATGCCTGATCTCGTCCTGCCCAATTCTAATAAGTCTCCCTTTTCTTCTCCCCTTTCAGAAGTCTCACATCCCACCATTCAGTTTTCCCACTTTGCTCCCTATCATTTCAACCAGTAGACTCGGGTTCAACTCCCGGAAATTATTTTCTGCGCTTGACTGCGTAACTATAGCCAACACAGTAGAGTTGGACATTAGATTATTTGTAGGTTTCAGATTGTCCTCTAACATTTTTTGAAATCCAAAGTTACACAAAATGTACTCTAAAAGTTACTCCTTGTAGCCGTTCGGGAAAAATATAGGTTGCTATTAAAAACACGGTTGTGACGATATTCTATAAAATTGACATGACATCAGAGCGTGAAATTGTAATAATGCCATGGAAAAGCATTGTGTGTTTTTTTCGATGATCGTACGAGATTGGCACGAAGGTTCAATTAGGTAGCAGCAATAATTATCACAAAATGGGCACAGAAGTAACTAATTACTTTCCAGTCTACACTGTAATTTAATGAACTCTTAAACAATATTATGATTTTAATCAAGAACTGAACATCATTTACCTACCAAGCGTCCAGTTTTGACGCCGAAACGATTGCAAAGACGCAAATCAAACACTAGAACTTTGAACTTTCCATTTATTTAACGAGGACATATGAACTTCTAACGGAAATTGACTGTTTTACGAAAACAGATCGCAATTTCCCTACTACTAATTACCAATTATTCGACACGCTATACGAAATTGGTTCATCTCTAATACTCCGTTCCGATCAAATAACACCTTACATATTGTAATAGCATGATCAATTATGATTACAACTGTAATGAAGGAAGTTGTGGGGAGAACTAAAGTATGTCAGGTAAACCAAAATCATTTGTTAGAGGTAAATACAACATATTCATTTTATACGTGAACACAATTAAGCACTTACTCCAAATCAAACCTCTATTGCAGGAAAAAATTAATGTAAAAACTGTGTTTGATTTGTACACAATGGTGGATACGTAATAATAATGATCGATACACACATACTATTAGTAGGTAAATAACTGGTTAGCACCTTCAGGTTAATGATACGGAAAATTAAATACCATTTCAAATAAAGTGGCACAACATTTCTGTTTCAGGGTAATTATGTTGTCGGTCAAATACAAATTTTAATTTTGGAACTCATCCTCTATATGAATGCCTTTAATAATTCTGCCAGTAGTGGTGGTGGTGTGATCATTATCCTTAAACCGTCTGTATTTTGTAACAACGGGTCTTATTGGGACCTAGATATTTCGATGAACGGAAATTTATGTTTGGCCCACTATTTTACCGAATCCAATCTTGTGATCCGGACCCAAAATGCCGTCAAGCGAATGCAGTATACATCGGGTTTGGTGAATCAAATTTGTACGTTTTCACTTCCCTATAACTTCCTCTTGTACGTAATAAGTGAAATATAAGCATTTTATACAATACACAAAGCATGGATAATTACAGTTCCGTGGTGTTCTTTACATTGCAATAGGTTTTTTTTTTGCAATAAAGGGGTTGATTCCCCCGTATTTGAATTAAAATATTGAAAGGAACCTGAATGTTTCGTGCAAATGGTGGAATGGTCCACGGCTAGCTCTTTGTCTATTACACAAACCAACTTCAAATGAAAAAAATAATTTCTCTACCAAATCCAATTCTAATAGGTTCATAAATAACAGAATTCATGTAATACAAACGGCTTCAATGTAAAACATCTAATTTTCCTAGAGAATTGTTAGGTCAATTTAATATAATTTACAATTTTTCTTAAAGATTAGCAAACTTTAATGTTACAAAAATAAAATACCGGTACCTAATATAAGAAAGTCCTTCTGCAGATGACGATGTTCATACAAAATAAGCTGGGGACGGCTGTCTTTATAGACAGTATTTCGGACATACTCTACCTGCACCTTTACTTCTATAACTTCTCCAGGGAATCATTGCTCTCTGGATAAAATTTCTTCGGGCGTTAACTTATGTTTATATAAATCGCTGGCGAGTAAGGTTTTCGTTCCATATAGTTTTCTGAACTTTTTTTTACATAGTTTGGACGTTTCCATTCACACCAAAGAGGAAACTGAGTAAACTTTATACAGCCCATTTTTTATTAATGTTTTGATTCTCAAAAAGGAATTTATTGTTTCACTATCTGTCGGCTCTTCGGGCGCCTTTTAGGCTTTTTTATAAATCGATCGAAATCTCGCCAATGGAATACCGTAGAACTTTCGAGTTTGCGGCATTATATTCGTACTATCGTGGTATCCTGCATCGCATAGTCTGAAAGCTGAAAGCTATTCCGGAAGTTGATATAATTTGTGAATATGAAATGTGTTAAAATAAAGAAATAGAATATCATAGTGCGTGTATGAGTGTCAGTTTTTTCGTAAAATAGTTGTCCACTTTTAATTCACGAGTATGTACGTAATTGTTTACTCTTCCAACAGGTTATGGGCTGCACGGTCAACTAATTACTATAAACAAATATTGCAGTAATTTTCTACATAATTCGTTGTTGAATCTTAAAGTGTCATCGTCTTCTTACCGTTTGAAACTCAGGGCCGAGAGAACTTTTCCGATTGGAAATTAGCTGTACAGGCATATTTGGAGCACAAGGATCTATTTAAACACATTGTAGGTAAATGAAACACCTGTCGAGGTAGCTTTATGGAAAAATTGTGGAAATATAATGGTTCGATGCAGGGAATTGCTCTTGATTCGATTCGCTTGATGAATAGTGAATGAACCGAAGCATATGTACGGAAAATTATTAGTAGTTATCATTAGATATTTCTGTTCCCGAAAAAATAGCAACTTCTGGTGAATCCTGGAACGAAATCTTTCCGCGGCCACCTACGTGGTTGCTCTTTGGTAATTTTTTACAGAATCTTTTGAAGAAATAACTTTACTTTGGGGTGCACGGTTGACCCTCCGTAGCCCAAACCCAAATGAATTCAAAAATCTCTCCGGGATAATCCCTAGCTATTCTAGTAATTAAGTAAGCCATTTTCCTTAATCGCTTTGTCCCCCCCGAGATGTACAAATTAGACTGTTCTTCAAGAAACTCACTCAATGAAATTCTGCTGAATTATACACTTACAAACGTAGGCGATGCTCTCATAACTCCAACAAAGTCATTAAAAGCTCAACACGATACATAAATTAAATACCTAGAATTTTGATCATGAAACTTTAATTGCAAACCCCGAACTTCCCTACAAATCTTCATTTACCAAAATTTTGAAATTACCAAGCCTATATTTCGACCACCTTGTACACTCCCTGCTAATAACCACGCGCATCTCTAAAAATGTCCAAAATTTCTTAAAAGTTAAAAGCTACCGTTTCTTCATTTGCGCTAGTTCCGAATACGTTGCCCAGCACCTACTGTAATTCTCTCTATGAATATTGCTTCAATTTTCATAATTCTCTTGTGTCTCCTGTGTAGAGATATTAGCGTTTTCTTCTTATTTTTACTAATACTCTGGCTTTCTTCGTCTCGTCTTCTTTTCCTTGCGCTGTTCGCTTGAGTCGTCGTTTCTGAGACGTCACACTTTGCGTTAATGTTAGATATTTCGCAAAATGTATTCATGGCTAGCTCACTACAATTACCTTGATCCAATTCCCTTAGTAAAACTGGAAGTATCTGTGTCTTAACCTGAAAATAATTAAAAAAATCAAAATATGGTCATATATAGCGATACTTTGTTCATTCGTCGATTTAAACCTTCGTCTAAAGCCTTCAGACAAGTAAATCCTAGATTCATTAAAAAATCTCGAAACGGAATAGTTCCCTCTTTACAAAACAATTGAAAATTTATAATTTACATCTTTTGCTCAGTTAGAAGACTATTTCGTTATTTAATCTTGAACTGAAAAATGAACTGTACTCACTTGTTCTAACCGAGATTTTATTCCGGTTTAAACAACCTAAAATTTCACTAAACAAAATACACATTACCTCGTATATAAGAAGTCCACACTACCCTCTAGTCATCCAACCTTGGAAAGAAAGGCTGGGTGGCCTTTTAATTTTGATCCGAGAAAATGGAAATTAGCTCCTGGAAATGGAACCCGGGCTTGTATGAGAATATGAATTGACCACTTAAGCCATCTAAACGGATGTTTACATGCGTAATCTGAACAAAATATTCCTTCCTTACTGAGTAAATGGAGCTGGTTTTAACTTTTCCGGTTGCGCAAAGTTGTGAAAATTCGTGCGGCTTGAAGGATAGAAGACGGATTCCTTCTCCCTTGGAAGATCTTCTAATCGCCGTAATTTCACGGCGCCCTTATAACAGCGACTCGTGATTTCGAACTTGATCTTTTTAGCCCATTTTCCAACTCATGTGAAAGGTGCTATTAAGGTCACTTTCTGCGTCCGTACGCCCGTCCGTGCGTCCGTCATATGCTTTAACTACTTCTACAGTTTTCAAGATATTTAGTTCGCTCTTTTTCGGTAGCTTATAGCTCTGGAAAAATCTTGACGATTATTTTCACATGCACAAACTGCGCAAAGTCAACTTTTTTATTCGTAGAGATATTTTTTTGAAATTTTAAACATCAGGCGTGCGCATGAACCAAAGCATGAACCGACTACGTAATACTAAGTCTCTTATTTTGACGAATATTTAGGCCTTAAGTTTTTTTCTTTTTAGACATAAATAGTCCATTATATGACCTTTTGGGAATTTTTCGTATCATAAAAATTAATCTCTCGATTTTCGTTTAAATCCACGAATTCAAGTGTCATAAATGAAATTCCAGACCTTATAATATCGCAGATTCGTTGTTTCTCATTCCCCAAAGCGACTATGTAGCGCAGTGGTAGAGCGTTGATCTACATGGCCCGAGGATCGCGTTTTCGAACATGGGCTGGGGCAAGAATTTTTCATCTATGACAGAGACAGGGAATTTTTTTAGATTAGTTTCGAGCATTCTGACGACTACTTCGAATTAGGTTTTCTTGCGGTTTTGCTAATTGGTAGGGTAAATACCCGAGTAGTATACTCGTAGAACAACTTAAGACCTTCTGCAGGGGCACCCCTAAAAAGCATTATGCAGGTTACTCTGTAATTGGGCGAGCTTACGGACCTTTAAAAATGTAGAATTATTACCTTTTTTCAATACCCACCTTTCAATTTGAACACCCTGTATATTCTCCCTCTGCTCAATACCTATAATTGCGAAACCCTAACAAAGTTCAACATCATTAAAAAGCTCCCGTTACAATATCATTTACATTCTGTGGATATTGATGTATTTTATTAACAAGCGACAAAAACCGAGTTTATGATTTTGGAGTTTCTGTCCGTCCGTTCGTCCGTCCGTCTGTGTACCTAAGTAAACGCTTTGACATATAAGGCTCACATTTGGTACAAAGATAGACTTATGGAAGAATAGATTAGAATTTCAGCCTCTAGGGTCCCCCAGTTGTGACAGTGTTATAGAATTACGCGGGTTTATGTGTAAATAAAGACGGAAATACTAATTCATTCATTCCAACAGCTATAATGATTGAATGTATATTGCCATACGTGTACCATATTTGGGATCTTTGTAGTCAGCGTGACTTTGCTGATTGAAAGGAGTATATTGACTCGTTTTTCAATACTTATATAATTTCTAATTTCACGTTTAAATAAATTCGTTACAGTTTATCAATATCAAAGATCACACAAGTGGAAGGTAATGGTAAAAAATGGTCTGAATGAATGCAGCAAGTTAGAAATTACTTTCCTTTTCTAATAACCTGTAATATGTAGGTACAAAGGGCATGATTACAGCAATATGAAAATCTATATTCATCGCAGACTATACCTACTACTGCTCTTCTCAGATGGAAACCCTTTCGCATTAAGAGGCAATCTAATCTCCACGCGCCTGTATGTGCTTTTCAAATTAACAGATATATTATACTGGGTGGCTAATTATCCAAAGCGCTGTTGTCAAGACGATTTGAGATAAATCGTCTTGAAACTTTCAGAACTAATAGCATCTTGTGCATCGAGCATGTAAATTGTTTGTCCTTTTTTCTGTTGTTCTGTTTTTTACTGTTATATGTCTGTTAAATGTTTAAAATGAAAATTGAATAAATAATAAATGTGATACCCTTTTCATAATTCTACGTGAAGTTTTATTGTTTCAAAAAAGTGCCACCGTAATTTTAAACTTTCGAGCAGCTGCTTAAATTCAGAGAGGGTGTTAGAGGATTTGAATTGGAAAATTAAGAATAAAACTCTCGGATTTTTCCGAATAGTTGCATAAGAAATAAATTTATTCCATACTTAACACCACCTATACTTATGCCATTTCCTTCCTAGATGCTTATAAATTCGTTCAGAGTAAATGCATTTTTTTGCAAATATCACCAAAATACTCGAGTAAGCTAAGCACAAAATTCACACATGGGAAATTGGAAGCATTTCGTTTCCTCCATATTTTACCAACAGTTATTTAACTAAAGAGTCAATAACTTAATAATAAGACTTCAACGTTACGGAACATTGCGCGAATGTTACTTACTATAGTAATTATACGTATCACTCTACAATAGAAATCCCTAATTATAATAACTCGTTCTAATTATTAAGAATACTAAAGTGTCTGATAATTTAAGAGATCAAAAACAATGTTATTCGAAGCGTATTTAATTTATACTTATGTTTACTGTACCAACACGCGAAAGTAGATTCGCTGCAAGAATCCAACGTGCTGATAACTCGGCAAGAAATGATAGAAGTAGGATGTGAAAGGAATAAATCGAATCCAATTGAAACTAACCTTGAATTAAATTACTCTAGTAAACGTAATGTCAAGAACAGTAATTACGCAATTAATTTGTTTCAGAGTCTCGGAAAAAGAAGTTGAGGAAGTGGTTTATGCCGCTGTTGCTGTTGTTGAAATTAAAGGGGCTCGTGATCATTCCAGCTGTCCTTTTTGTGATCGCCCTTGTGGCGTTTAAAGGAATGGGGGCTGGTCTCATGGCCCTTTTAATTTCTGGTGCCGTTGCACTGAAACAGCTCCTGGATACCAGGCACAGCAGCTCGTCGGTTAGTTACGAAATTCTACCCCAAATCGCTGGCCCGCATTGGAGTCGCAGTGATGCATTGAATACCCTACTTCAGTCTTACCAATAATTAAAATGTTACGTAATTTGTGTATAAAACTCAGAATAAATATTTATTTACGACGTGTTTAAAACGACAAATTAGGGGCAGGAGAAAGTAATTTACATTTATAGTTCGCTTTGCGTTTGTTTTTTAAGATAACTGAATGATGGTACCGAGGATGGTACGTTTAATGGTTGACTAACCAAAATAAAACATCATAAATTGATCAATCGAGCACTTCTCTTTTTTTTTGTAATTCGACCTGAAAGTCGCATATTTGCGTACATCTCTTCCAAAAACGTAAGTTTGAAATGTGGGGCAATTGATACAAGCATCCATAAAATAGAGCAATAATTTCACCTTACTTTCGCATTTCTTTTTTTTTTTCGTTAACGACTACTCAATGCTCATTATACGGTAGCAAGGTTTGATGCACAATTAGAAAACGTTCACTCGCCTAGATGATTATTTGGTCATCAAACTTCCTTTCCTACATTGCAAATAATGTAACAGTTATTAAAAATAAAGAAAAACATCTCGGTGATAGTAGTCCACTGTAGAACTGCTGTCCTGCATATTCACTGAAATTAACGCCCTAGCAAACAGTCACTTAATGCTTACATTTACTTCTTGCTCCACTAAATACATTAGACGATTCATTTGGAAAAAGGGGAGAACATTTCGTATTTTTACTCCAGTTACTTGACTATATATACAACAGTTTCGTAGTAATCTTCAGTTTATTACCTTATTGGTTGTCGATTTAGAAACAAGAGACGATGCGCGCTCGTATCCAGTATGTGTTGTTATTTACGTTAGTGGTACTTAATTACGTAACGGCCGATAATGCAACACCTACACCTGACCGAAGTGAATTTAAAAAGTCGTTATCGAGAGACTGTTCAAACGCCTATACGACCACCTGCCTGAAATTGGATATTGTTTCGTGGGTTGATAAGCTAAATGAAGATGACGATTACAGTGTCTTTCCGGGTATCAGTGTAGTACGTGAAAATGGAAGTGCACGCGCAAATACAGCCGATATCGTCGCGGAACTGGCGAGGGAGTTTCCAAATGACGCCGAGGCAAGATTAGATGCATACCTTCTTAGAAAAGTATCCAATTATCTGAACAGTCATTCCTTGAGGCTGAAACTGTTTGATAGCGACGCGGTATCTACTGCTCGTGGTAAGGGTGGATCTTTCGGGGGCGGCGGCGGCGGCGGCAAGAAGGGCGGTGGTGGCATGGGAATGCTTCTGGCAGCTGCAGCTATGATGAAGGGTACTTTAGGAGCACTAGCTCTCGGTGGCGTCGCCGCCCTTGCCGGTAAAGCTTTGATGACAGGCCTAATTGCACTTATGCTTGCTGGCATCGTTGGATTAAAGTCCCTGACCAGTGGAGGAGGGAAGACTACGTACGAGATAGTATCAAAACCAATTTACAGTCATTCTAACACGCATTCCGTGTCCCACGAAGAGCATGGTGGTCACGGACATGGTGGATATTCGTCGTATGGACGAAGCTTCGACATGCCTCTACCTTTGGGCCTACAACCCCATTACCAACCTTAAAATAGTTGAAACCAAAAATTATTTATTAATTAGTTTCCGACTTAAGTATTTATTAAATTAAATAAAACGATTTTATCTTGTTTTCTCAGATATTGTGTATTTTTTTCAGGGAAAAAATTGTCCAGGTTCTTCGTGATTTTTGTTAATGCTGGACTACACAAATGTTACCTTACCCAGAAATACATGTGTATCTAATTGAAGTACTTCTGTCATATCGTTTTATAACAAGAGACTACATTTAGTTATAATAAACGACAGATAATTCAATTCACAAATCTTAAAAACTAACTTAGTTTTGCGCAGTTTACCGAATACGTGATATAACAATTTTATGTATAATCAACTTTAACAGTGCATGACCACTGGTCCAAGCCAAAAAAAAACAGTTTTTGAAACGGCACGCGTCCAAATTTTCTGCCACTTAATACTAAATGTAATCTCCTGTCGTACAGAGACTTTAATGTAGATAGTAATGTCCGTAAATTTCCTCCAATTACTTAATTTGGCAATAAAAAAATGCTGTTAATTTTAGGTGCTTTCTGTCTAGTTGATGCGGCTAGGGACTACAACTACCCGTTGATAGTTTAACCGCGTGTGTAAAAAGATAATTCACGAAAAAGAGAATATTCTATAATCGATCAATTTTATTTTATTGACAAACTTCTATTCATTTCAAATCTGTTACATACATACTTGATTACTATAAATGCATCTTTCTTCATACTCCCACCAAAATTACTAAAAGGTAATTTTTAAAAACATTACCAAATTAAGAAATCTAATCTAATTCTCATAATTTAACCTATCTGGTTTTCTAATAACTCGACCAGCTTTCGATAATACCTTCGTGACGTTTTCAGGTTTTGCAACTCTACAATACCATCGGCGACCACGAATATTTCTGTTATTCGACCGATAGGCCACGCACCGCTTTTTTATTATCCGACCAACAGGACAACGTCACCACCTTCAAACGTGATATCATTGTGTCTACGCTCTTATCAAATTAACATTCAATATATCCTTTTTCGAAAACGATGACGAAGATCATTCATAGTCGTTGACGCAACCTGTTCTTTTTCTGGCCCTTTGTTATTCCGCAATATCAATATCCTGGCACTCCAACTTCCATACGAACTCCCTGTAGAAACAAGAGGGCGTCCATCGGAGTAAGTCATCATTTTCAAATACTAAGTTACAGGGTCTTCCATTATAACACCTTGAACATCACAAAGGAAGTAACCAGTTCTTCATAATTCAAAATCGAACGAAACCAAGTACACGTACAAGCATTCTTCCCCTTGGTCCTCACTAAACGCACAACCAACACCGAACCAAGGAGCAGAAGGAGGAATTCAGTATCCTTTAATCTTTGAACAGATGTTTCCTTTTCATCCTACCCCACTCAAGTCCAGCAAGAAGTCTATTAGCTCCAACGAAAGTGGTTCGCTTGTCGTATAAATCACAGATGTCGAACCATTTCTTGCGACAAATTTTCTTAACTCATTAAGAATGCTTTTCATGTGGTTAGATTTGTCACCAATCTAAGTGTACTGCCGATAAAACAGCACACGTATATAGAGCTACCCAAACTTACTGGCGTTTTTAGATACTAGGACCAGCGTAGTCATCCTATGATTTTCAAAGGGATGAGCATCTCTAACATCGATTCTCTGGAATGGTGCCATGATTGGATCTGGCGCCTTTTTCCCTCGAAAACGTCTACATCTTCACGCAATTGCGAATCACATGTTGTATTGGCTTTTCTACCTTTTAAAGATCCAAACTTCTCCTAGTGGGACACGAGTATTGAACTCCTGCGTGACACCTTATCTAAATGTTCCTCATGAATAAGTGCATCACAACCGATGTATTGAAGGAAGCAGAATAGATCGAACAAAATAATCAGAATCCTTCCTCAGTTGTTATCCGTGTTTTAAACCTCTAATAGACGCCACTAGTATTTTCCTCCACATTAAACGGAAATCTTTATTTTTATCTGTAACACTTCTTTCTGAACCATAAACATAATTTCTGCTCTGCAACCTAAGTTCCTTCACTGTGAAGAACTATTGAATAAAGTTATTATGCGCGTAGGCAGACGACATATAAACCGCAATCACCATAACCCATAACTATTACAAGTTTATTATAACTTGAAAACTTACACTTCGTAGGAAAATACAGGATCTCATCCTTCATCACCGCATTAAACGCGTAACATCCTCTTCCTCTCTTGTTGAATCTTCATCTTCATTTTCGACATATTTATTGATGGGCCATTGTTCAACATCTTTAAGCCAAGCTGGTCCCTCCCACCCTTTTGATCCAATAATGACGAGCCATCACATCGCCCACGAGAAGGCAAATCCGCAGGATTCAAGGACCCAGGAGCAATGTAGCCATTCCTCTGGTTCAGTGTTGAAAGGATCTTTTTTCAACCTATTATCCTAGCAAGGTTCCCAATTATCGTTACGTTTTATCCAAGACAATGCGTCGTAGAATCTGGTCCAGACGTAAAACGATTAACATCAATCCAACTTTATGAATTTTCCTAACAGTCTGACACCAGTCTTACTACCATTTCGAAGAAATCAATTCCAACCTATTAATGGTTTATATCCTTTTAAAAGGAGCAACTCTGGATTTGGCCATCAATAACGCTGTACCATTCCTGTACCGGTTGATTTTCACTTCGAGAAACTGTGGCAGCATATCACTTTTACTTGCGTCACAAAATGTAAATGAGAGTCAACATTTGTTTGTTGCCTCTGCAAGCCAACGAGAATTTCCTAATAAATTGAGTAACGCAATATCATCGTTCATTTAAGGAATTTCTCGACACTTCGATGACACAGATTCATCCACCAGTTTTGAACTATTTCCAGGTTTCTGAAGTAGTAACTTTGGTACTCTAACGTCACAGGAGCTAATATTCAAGCGGATCAAAATATTTTAGCTAACTTCAAGACCAAAATAATTCTTTAGTGGTAGCCTTTTCACTCCTTTAACGTTCAAACATGAAAGGTGTCAGACCTTCGATTCCACTTTCATTCCAATACGTTATGTAATACTAGCTGTTCGAGAAAATCATCACGTTACTTTTCCCACATTCGAAGACAAAATTTTCGCTTCTGCATTAATAGCGTTGACTCGTTCTTGATTTCAATGTATTCTTTCGACGTTATCAAAACATGCAACTACTATTATAAATATAACGTTTGTTTTAATAACCTTATCCGCTGTTGACCTAAGATGCTGATCAACTCTTTCCAAATGGTATTCAATAACTGCAGATAAAAGGCAATGGACTACAGTTAACGACCTAAACACGAACGCTATGTCCGATAAATTTTCATATCTGAACATGTAGATCTCCCCCCAGAGAAACCGTAGGCGTTCGAAACATCTTCCTTAACTCAATCCCATCAAAAATGCTTTTTCACTCTCAGCTTGTTGCAGCGACTGACTTTTTCTAAAGCGTAAGGGAGGTCAGGAATAATTCGAGCAGATTGGGGCCCCTTAGCTAAACATTGATTAAGACTTGGCGCGCCACCTCCACTACAAACAATGACGCGTCAAATACCGGTTCGCAGCTTTGTGTGCTCTGTTTGGGTTTGTAACAAGGTCGGTGGTGGTAAATAATGACAACTTACACATTCACCTTTTTACTTTCTCTATTCATCAAGGTTTAACCATTGTTTTAAATACGCTGTTCGTGTCCATGGTATTCCGTCTGCTTTCAAACTTTTGTGTCGCATTTTCTAACCTTCTCTCGATCGTTCACTATCCCTTGATAGGTCTGCCGAAAATGTTCCCGCACTTGGTCATCCGCTTCGGCCTTGTTAGCTTTTCAAACAAGGGATCGTCAATACCATTTTCTATAATCCCACAAATTTGTACTTGTGGATGACAATTTGGCATTACGTAACTATCATACTAGTAGAAGACCATCTCACCACAAGTTTTTACTTTCCACAACAGTCCACCCTAATAGTGGTTCATGCATTAACGCGCTTTCCTAATTGATGCAACTTTCCAAGTCAGCAACTTCCCATAAATATCACTCCAATCAAACTTGATTTTATACTTCCGGGCTACCCTGACGTCGTCACTACAATCCAGTTCATGTAGCCCTCTTGTGTCCATTGGGCTTTTAATAGTTTAGGAATTCCCACCCACAAATGTTGTCTCATCGTAGACAGTCAAAATGACATTTGAATTTGGAAGACAACTTTCCAAGTAAGTTTAATACTTTTTGTGCGTTTTAGAAACTGTAAAGATGCAACCTCCAAACAAATATGGAAAACGTTATTTGCAATTTTACTACCCTATTCCTAGACGCCACACTTTTCCAGAATATATGAGAATTGCGCCCGCAGGGTCGATAAATTGCACGCACTTCCTTAGATTATTTTTTCCACTAGGCACTTCACACGAATGTTTGTAAGAATTACATCCCACACTCATCACACGACTCCCATACCGTAGACAAATTTCTAAAATCCTTATCAACCTTCCCTGCACTTTCTACCTCTGTGTGCTATCACTCTTCTGGAGATCAGGACATAAATTACATAATGTTCTCTTACTCAATACATACACTTCACTCGATATTACAAGATTTTTTGATCTATGACAAATCGTCAGGCAAGTAAAACAACGGTTTTGTCCTCTTTAAGCTTCTGTTTTCTGTCTTCTAGTGACACCCTTGTGCGATGAAACAATCTTGAGTATCGTGACTCTTTTTCACAAAATCCACAAGCTTTTTAACCATTTCCAAGAGTGTCGTTCCATTGCCGTAGGATTTTCTCAACTTTTTCCTGGATACATTTTTACTTTATTCGAAGGATTTGAAAGCCAACCAAAACCTTCTTGAGCAGGAATTCGTTTTTCACCTTCAACGTAAGAACTGCATAATTTAATTCAACTTATTGTGGTTTTGTCAGCATCCTTCCACTCCGCACTTCTTTGCCATGCTTGTAATATAATAGCGGGCAGACAGGAAAATCCACCATCGGATCAACATTGCGTCATATTTGTCTGAAGTTACTTTTAAACGACTCCCATGCACGCAAAATGACCACCAACTGGGACATAAAGTTTGAACAAAATCATCCTGTTTTTTTCCAGTTTTGACTGACATTGTGAATAATTAATTTTAGCATTTCACGGCACACACCTTCAACCAAGAATTCTTCTCTCCCAAACCTCTCTTTCAACGCTTTTACGCATTGGGAAATAATTCTCTGCAAGTCTGCAGGAAGCTACACACCAATCCATGGGCACGGGACCCATCTACCATCAATTG
>NW_022170738.1:5545875-5552217 GCF_008802855.1 Photinus pyralis
ATAATTTCTGTTGATTCAATACGGAGTAACGCAAATAGTCGCAATTTCACTGTGTTAAAACAGGTAAATAGGAATATTATACCCAAAACACATTTAAAATACACCTGAAATCTGCCAAGTTGAATTAGGAAATCGGCCCTCGCTGCAGTGTTGCCATAACTCTCAGCACGGCTTGTAAATATAGATGGTTGTGGTTAAATCAATATTGTCTGTTTCAATTAATTAAATCCATAATCATCTTCCGTACCATTATTAGAGACATAAGCATCTGGTATCTATTAGCTTTTCTCATTTCCAATTACATACGCACTAATGCCTTTCTCGAAGTAGCAACATTTTGATGCGCATACCTTCTGTTTCAAAGTTCGTATTGAAAAATTGTTTTACAATTTTTTTATTAAATACCCAAGGACCATGCACAGGAAATTTCTTGAAATTCGGATCACTTTCACTCCAGCCAAGAATTCCAGTCAATTCATTTTCAAAAACTAATTGCATATTCGACAACAGAATTTTTTCACACCTGTGGGGGTAGGAGTTTTAGAAAAATGTTTACAAAATCAGAAAGGATAACCCAATATCGTACCCTCGTGAAGAGAAAAAAAGAGAATATAATTTTAGAAACTCTTTAAAAAGTAGCTTCTCTATGAATCAAAATGACCAAAATTAATTCTTAAGAAAATGAGAAGAGAAAATAGCACCCTTTGAGGGGCAAGGATTCAACTGACATCAGCAGTTAAGGCGATCACGGGATGCCATCAAGGAAATACATTCTTTCACTGAATCAAAGCGAATTAGAAACAATTGGAATATTCTTGTTCCTGTATATTTATTTCGCACCATCGAACGTCCTCACAGTTTAGTTGGTGCTTTCGCCATTTCTCGGTCTGTCCTGGGTCATAACTTTTTCAATGATAAAAAATTGCAGCTCTAACAACACAAGGTAATTTTTGAATATCAAACAAAAAGGTACCGAGAAGGAAATATCCGTTACCAACGTTGACCATAGGGTACAAAACAACACTACACAAGTAAAATGTTATGATAGGTATATAATACCGAAATGAAAAGCGTTGTACAGGAATTACGCGAAGAACGTTATTATTGTCTTGAATTAACCAACTCTCTCCTCGTCATCCGTTTGTGAAGACTAGTAAAAAGCATAAAAATGCTGTAAAACGCATCGAAGAGTATATCATTAACTGATTTAAAGCACAATAATTTACGTAAATCCCACTATGTAAAATTGAGCACCATATAACACATTTTGGGCCGCAAACACCGTGGGTGAATTAGAGTGTACAATTATTCAGCAGCAACAACAATCTTAAGTGCTCACTTATCTCAAGAACATTGATGGCTAATTTAGGTAGTTTAAAAAATAAAAACGCAAATTTTAATATAAAGCCATCAAAAATGAACCATATTTCAACTAAAATTCAAGATTTATGCGTTAGTAAAAAAGGTAAATGGGTAGGGGTATTCACCGTTCAATAAGTGTGTCATCTTATGATAACTCGGTGTTGGTTTTAGTCTCACATTCACGTGGTGTTAACCATCTGAAGAACGTCGGTGTGCATGCCCTGAATACGCGGTCCAGTTTCTTATATTCGAGTCGAGCGTTTGCGAGATGTTTCAGTTGAGCAAATGCTGTTTGGTGCTGTGTTTTAAATAATAGATGAACGAATATTATACCCAAGTGAAAAGACATGCGTTGGTGGCCTCGCCAGCGTCTGGGAGGTGTCCTCCTAGTATATTTTATAAGCGTACGGTTAGTGTGCTCGTTAAAGAATGCATCTGAGGAAGGAATTCCGGAAATGCGGTCCAAATTTTCGAGCGACGACCGACTGTTTGATTCGCTAATGCGTAACTGCAAAGTGCCTTCGATTACTTGTATACAAAAGACACTTTACGACCACCTCAATGATGTTTTAGATCGTGCAGACAATTACGAATTAAACGGGTTCGTCACATTTACGAAAAACAATGCAAGTTTCGATGGTGACAATGTTACCCTTGCGAGACGCGATCGTGCCGAAGAAATCGGAAATAAAGTATTACGGTTCATATTGACCCACAATGTGCAAATTCAAATGCCCGAACTGATGTTCGAAGGGTCAACTCTCGAAATATCGCCGAGAAGTGTAGACGGGTCCGGTTTGATTACTAAACTTGAGTTAATCCCAAAGGTTGTAAGGAAAGAGCTGGGAAGTCCGAGGATCTTCTTTAAGAAAATAAGTATGCAATCACTATGTATGTAAATTGTGACTAACGCATTACTCATTTCAGAAAAATTCATTGGCGAAAAACTGATGCATGCCCTACTAGCCATCGTGTTGGTGATCGCGTTGCTTCTTATCAAATTCTTATTCTTCCTTCCTTTGGTGGCCGGTGTAGCGGTTGCAAAGAAAGTGTTGGTTAAAATTCTATTATTCTTCTTTCCATTTCTATCTCACCTATTCAAGCTTTGCCCGTATGTTGACCATACAAATAGCTTAACGAAGTTCCATCACCACCATCATCAAATATCTCATCTTCATCACGTACCACCGCTTCACCATCACCTTCCCACGGAGCATCATCCGCCACATGATCCCCATCAGTCTTACGACATTGGCTTTGAGTACTATGGACACGGACCGGATATATCAGAAGGGTACGTTGATTCTTAGTGTGTAGATTTCTCACCGGCTCAGTCCGCTTATGGCATACGAGTGCATATTAAAACACCCACGTGGTTATCTGACACTACGCAGGACGATCTTCTCCAAATCTTTTATTGCATAGAAGCTGATTTTTAGGTTAATCGGTTAAAAGAAAGGAGTCCAATTATATTTCATTTAATTACGCGCCTTCGAGAACCTTATTATTGCCTCTAATTACGTTGTTTAGCATAAAATTAATGTTATTGCCGAAATGATGCGAAAATTTACTACAATCGTCGGTAATAAAATCCCAAAACAAAAAAAAACCGCCGATTTGTAATATTATCGAGGACGAAGAGAGAGGAATTAATAAGATTTATTTTTACTACGTCCCCTTTTTTACTACTAGGTACTAAATGCAAAGTGTAACTTTGCTGTAAGTGTCACCTTTAATTATATAGGTAGATCCATATGGAAAAGCAGGTGCAAAGTGTAGTGATTTTTGTAGTAGGTATAATGGATAGCAACGAAATGAAACTAATTTGAAAAGGAAATAGTTACCTATACATTATGAGAACGATATCTACATAAGGGATCGAATACAGGGCTCAATGTTTTATTAAATTGGAAAGAGAAATGCTAGGAAAATGAAAATAAGCATTTTTTTGTTTACTTATTTAACTGGCATTTTGCTGAACAATCATCTCCTGTTTTTATCTATCCACTATCACATATTTTTGGAAACCTCGTCATATGCAAAAGATACAGATTATACATTGACGTCAAATACTCGTACTCTTAGTTCATTAATCACAAAATACAATCTTTATGACTACCAAAGAATCACCAGAATGAGAGATCAAAAACCTGGTATTTTTTCATACAACATACCTGATATTTCACAAGGATTACCTTTTAGCCTTTTGACGTTCTTCAGTATTTGTTCAGTTATTAAAGAGTGCGAGTATTGCCAGCATCTACTTTATCAAGTTAAAAAATCTGAAAGTACGTTCCCTCCATCCATTTTTCGGACCGTTTGCAAGATAACTGAACAACTCTTTAACATAAAGTTCAAATTTGGTCCACAGATGAGCCACAAGTTAGAGAAACACCCATGGGCCAGTGTCAAAGGTTAAAAAAATTCTTAGAGCATGCAAAAAATTATGTACCGTGTGTTCTATTTTGGTTGAGACCGCTGTGTATCTCAGCGGTTTTTGTTTAGATAGAGACTTCGGTTTCCACGACCCTGTGGCACTTTTTTGTGGAACTTTTAATGCCATTAACAGAACTATTATTCGTTTCTGGAAGACTTTTGGTAATGTGTCATAAATCTTACTACCTACCCTACCCTGCTTGATATAGATATTTTTACGTAGGATCCAGTTGTCAAACAAATTGTTTGACCACCTGTTTTAGGATTTGATCCAAAGTTAGTATTTGTTAAATGCAACACCCTGTATATCTTAACGTGTTTTTTTGCATTCTTTTTGTTGATAACATTGTTGTATCACAATCTATATTTTTTTAATTTCAGCCATGATACAAAAATAAAGACCTTATTTTTTATGGTTTTTAAATAGTAGTCTATGGATTAATGGAGATGCCAATATATAAAAATTTAATTTGAAATGTCAGATACTGACAGTGTTTTTTCTTCTGAAGAAAAAGTTCGATTTACAAGTAAATATACAAGAAAATATACATATCCGTCTACTACATCCTCAATTAAGAACTTCAATATCTGTTCACAAGATTTGCTTGATGCTGGGCCTTCTAAAAACAATTATTTGGACAAAGAAGACAATATTTTGTTTGACACCAGTGCTTGTCAAAGTTATAAATGTAATGAATGTGACAGAATTTTTCAATCGCAAAGAGGATTCAATATTCATTTAGGAAAAAGTCATCCAGAAATTAATTCAGAGCCACACGAAAATCCGTGCGGTTAGGTAACCGAACACACGGGGCCTGTTCAACGCGTGAGAATTAAACCGGTGATAACGAGTGATAGTAAAACAGTTAAATTACCAGTTTAGTATGTTTGTAAGGATAAAGCGGAGAGAGGTGTATTCATTTCCAACAGAAAAAAAAACAGGGAAATCGGAATAAAGGTAGGAAAATTCTGGTAATTTATTTGGAGGATAAGTGATTAAGGTCGGGAAAATTCGTAAACGTAACACGGCAAGGACATTGCGCACGAACGTACGTGTGATAGCAGGCGGCGCGGAAACATTTTCCCCACCCCCCCGCCCCCGAAAAACCCCTTTTTCCGGGGGGGGGGGGACCCCAAGGGGGGCTGAACGTACGCCAGGCGGGTCACTGAAAGAATTGAGTAAGGCAGTGGCGTAACTGTGCGTTAGACGTCTGGGTTGCGACACGGACGCGGTCGGATTCTAAATAACGCGCTAAAAGATAACCTAGGCACATTAAGTGATCTGCATTTTGTTTTGAAAACTGAATCTAAAAACCTACACCAATTATAAGGCTTAATGACAGGAATTTATTGTTAGGTACAAATATCATTAGCTAATTTAGATTAAAGCTAGTGGTGTAACTAGCGGTAAAGGCACAATAACTCAGCGCTGAAATAAATGAGTAGCGATCTTGGAGAAACGGTAGATGCCAATTATAAAAGGAAAAGAAATAAAGCTTCGCCGGACCCATCCCAAAGGAGTAAGAAAACTTCGCGTAGCCCTTCAAGGGAAGAGCAAAGAAAACCTACAGAGAACGAGATGGAAGAAATAAAAGACCTCATTAACTCCATGAGGTGTGAAATAAAGGAGGATATGCAAAATAATAAAGATGAATTAATGGAAGGTATCAAAATTAATAATGAATTAGTTGCAAAACTAAGGGCAGAGTTCCAACAAAAAGAAATAGAATGGCAGAAAGAAAGAAAAGTATTAAGCGACCGTATAGCAAAACTGGAGCATATTGTAGAACACAGAGAGAAAAGAGACAGAAAGAACAATATAATAATAAAAGGACTAAAAACGAACGCAGGAAGAGCTAAAGAAGAAACGGAAACATTCTTGAGCACCAAACTGGATGCAACTCCCCACATCAGGCAAGTGAGAAAAATTCCAACAAAAGATGATTTTCCAATACTATGCGTAGAACTAGAAAATTGGGAGGATAAACTGGAAATCATGAAAAAAAAGAAAGTTTTAGGCCAAGCAAAAATCTACATAGAAAACGACCTTACCAAAGAGGAAGGGAGAATACAATCGGAAATCAGGAACAGAGCAAGAGAGGAAAGACAGAAAGGAAATCGTGTAAGGACCAGTTACCAAAGAATGACTATTAACGGTAAGAATTGGAGGTGGGATCTACAACTAGATCGGCTTGTCGAAGAGGACGCTCAGACAAAAAACGGGTAGGATCTCCAGGGAGCAGGAACATAACGACGGACAAGGCAATGGAATCGGCAAACGAATCAAAAGGCACGGACAATTATTACATTCTAAAAATTGGTACTTGGAACGTTAGAAGCATAATGGATAAGGAAAAAGAATTAGAGGAGGAATTTGAGAAAGCAGATTTAGACATTTTAGGAATAACTGAAACTAAGAAGAAAGGAACTGGAGAGATAGTACTAGATAGTGGACATCTCTTCATATACAGCGGAGTGCAACATAGTAACAGAGCTAGGGAAGGAGTGGGTTGCATAATAAAGAAGGACAAAGCAAAACACATA
>NW_022170738.1:6217611-6268705 GCF_008802855.1 Photinus pyralis
GGCTGTAACTTTTGAACTAGTAACCCAATCTTGGAACTGTTTGAAATTATGGATTCTACAGGCCACATTCTATAAGAAAATTTTTTCCGGGTTTCCAATGGTTTTACTATTATATAAGAAAAATACGTAAAGTTGGTATAAATTTTAACGTAAAATTTGGATTAATCGATCAAAAAGGATTCACTCAATCTTTAAATTTGTGCATTTTGAATGTAATTTACCAACTAAAGAACCTGTGTTTGGTGCAGTTTCAATTTGCTGAGTAATTTAAATTGGATTCCGTAATTTTAATATATCATTACTTTCCCCAAATTCGATGGTTTATTTTTTTATTTATTTGGTCTTGTCAAAAATGAAGTGTCCTAAAGAGTGTCCCAGGAAAAATAGGCAATATTTTGGGAAATTAAATTAGAGGTTATTAAAAGACAAAAATGCTAATAAACTACCTTAGTATATTTTTATTCTCAACCGATTCGCGAAGATATAACCAACAATTGTCATTTTATTTTAACTACCTACAAGTTCATTTTTGAACTAGGAAGACAAATATAAAAGCCTGATTTATACTAAAAGTATCACTAGAATCATTGAATAACGAAATCAGATTCACTCAACGACATAATTTATGCTTTTGGGTAGCATTTGGTAGGAACTACGAGTTCCTCCTTTTCCTTTGTATTGTGTAATATGCATACCATACCATACCTTTAAAAGCAATTTATAATAAACTCAGGGCATTTTTATGTAGCAGATCAGTATTCTATTAGACTCCACCGTCTGTAAGATCTTGTCGGGGGCTACCATATTCCCTTTGTCGGTAGCCACTTCCAATGTTCATCTGCTATTCGCGTTTGAATTTTTTTAAAATAAATTTTCAAATATTCGGTTAAAAGGCACTGTAAATGGTGAATCGAATAGGTTTAACTTTTGGCATTGCGTATTATAGCGTTAAACCTATGCCCAGTTTGAATTTCATGCAATTGGTTCATAACTAACGGAGATGTTAAAGGAGCTTCCTTATTTTTTACCCTGCATGGTCAATTCACACACGCCGACTTAGAAATTTGATAAAAAGTCCGCCTGCAAAATTTCATTGTATATCCGTTCGCTTTTTAATCGATGGACTTGAAGCCATCAAGCCATAGAGCTGGCGAGCGTTCGGACGATTGGGAATAAGCATAACCGTCTCGCCATAGTGTAAGTTCTATATTCTTTACACTATGGTCTCGCTTAACAACTCTTAATGTGCATGTTCTAGGTACCAATTGAGCATTCACTGTCTAACTGATGGTAACCGAATCGGCAAAGGTCGAATAAGCCAAAACCGAAACGCCAAAACCAAAAGGACCAGGACCGAAATGACAGAATTAAATTGTCCTGCTTTCAATGAAATGCGCTTATCTATGCTCCAGGAAAGTATTAAATATATATTTTGAAAACCCAACACTTATGTAAACCGCTTAAAATATCATAAAATATTTATATGAACACCACTGCCATACAGCAAGTATAAAGTGCAATTTTGAAGCATTTATCAGTTTCCTAAAATATAAAATGAAAGGCTAACACAGTTGGAATGAAGTTTCTATTGAAACACCGATAAAATTCGTTCTGGCCTATTTGTACCGCAACGAATTATTTGGGAGAAGATTGATGACTTTGGCGCAATAAATTCGTCTATGACATGCCATAAAGTTGATGGATGGTGGTTTTCGCACGAATGAAGGGTAAAATGATCGAATCTTACTAATAGAGTTAGAAATTTCTTATATATTTACGACCAATTGAGTTATTGGAGCTGAAGAATGTGTACAGTAAATATTCTCTGTTTCTATTTGTTAATCGGTGTGATTTTCACGATGGGATTTGAAAGCACGTTCAAATCTGAATATAGCAATAGGCCTCAAATCGAGTTTATTTTTGAATTTTTCAAAACACGTTCTGCAATTGCAGTTGTTTCCACCGACGATGGGTTTACTGAAGAGATGTATACAATCAACGCGAATGAGTTAACCACCACAGTTTCTATATTTAGAGACGTCCATCTGCTTCAACCTCCCCGAGATGTTTCTCATGGTATTGCAATTGTTTGTGACAGTTGGGCGGAAATTATATCGGCAAAGAAGCGTGCTAGGAACGGTGCCAGAGTTCTGGCGGTAGTGAAAACAAACGCTTCGAGCATCTCGGCGTTTTTTTCGTACGCCTGGAGCTCGCGTTTCAAGGACATACTTATAGTGCAAGCGGAACGAAATGGGAAAGTATACGCTTTTAATCCGTTTTTTAATCTCACGCAGAGATTTGACTTTGACCAAGTGAAGGAGATCAAAAGATTTTTAATCTCCAAAAGTTATCAGGGGGTCGTCATTAATGGAACCCTATTCGATAATAGCCCCATAGCTGTTAATGTCGGCGATTTCTTTATAGGTGTAGATTCTATGCTAATACAAACTATAAGTGAGCAATTGAATGTTAGAATTGAGACTCACGAGCCATATGATGGAGAACAGTTTGGTTACAGAAGTGAAAATGGCTCCTTAACTGGTGCAGTTATGGAACTATACACAAAAGGGGCAGATATTGCATTTAATCAAGTTTTTGTAAAAGACTACGGCGCACCTGATTTAATTTTTACCAATATCATCGCAGATGACTGTGTTTGCGTAATGGTACCTAAAGCGAAATTGGTTCCGAAGTGGACCGCAATGTTTTATGCTTTTACCAAAGAAGTTTGGGCCCTAATTTTTTTTATTGTGGCTACTATTACTGTCGGGCTTTATATCATCAGAAAGTACAGCGTCGATCGTACTGAAACATTCCAACGCGCTTATGATCACACGTGGAACACCGTTTGCTTAGATGTTTTTCAGGCACTCACTAATGTAACAAACGGCAATGTATTTTCAAACAGGTACCATCACAGATTAGTTTTGCTAACAATTTTCCTCTACGGTGTAACCATTAACTCGCTGTTTCAGAGCACCTTAGTAACGACGTCGACAAGTGAAAAACGGTACCCAGAAATAGACACATTAGAGCAATTGGCCCAATCAAACTACTTAATCTCGACTCACTCTCGCAGTCTAGCCGATGTTTTCAATAACACAGGAAATTCATCCATGGACAAACTGAACAAACGGTTCGTCGTGCTAGGCAACGAGTCTCAGTACTCTGCCTTTATTTCTCGCCGATTGAAACACGGCGTCCTAACCGACCTAAAACAAAAGGGAACGGAAGGTTTACACATAGTTCACGAGTGCGTCACATCCTTCGCGCTTGCCTACTTGGTGCATCGAGATGCCTACTTTTTAGATGATTTCAATATCATTATTAATCAAGTCGTTCAGGCTGGACTTATACATACATGGAGGGCTACGCACAAATTAAATTTGTCTGATCTTCTAGCCGAAAATAAGTATGTAGAAGCAGAAGATATGGGGTTTCCTCGTCCATTTACTGTTGCCGACGTGCAGACGAGTTTTTATATCCTAATCGTTGGCCTTACTATAGGCTACATCATTTTTCTTTCCGAATTCTACTCTGGACGCTGTTATTACATTCCATAAGTATTGAACATGCACCACTAGAAGAGCTCACTTGTAATTACCTCTACTGCACGTTATTTTAATGTTATTGCAATATTTACTATAAGTAATAAACAAATAGCAAACCATTATTTGTGTTTTTGTAGTTTTTGTGATCAAAGTGCGACCAGTAAGTATGGGATTTAAATGCTTTGAGTTCAAAATTGTTCAATGCTTCAAAATTGAAGATTACCAAATCACCAATTCAACAGATTGTGCCTGCTTAACAATTTCCATTTCTACAACTATGTAAGGGACATTTATTTGGAAGATGACCACAAGAGCGCGATTTATTGCGTAGAAAAGTTATGAATGGTATTTGATTTTTCCGATTTTTAGATCGATGGTAGTCAAACTGCTGTGCTTTAGAAGTTTTAAACAAAACCATTTATCGAAATTGAGTATTAGTTAATGACGGTACATCCACTTTTGTATTTGTTATATTTGTAGCACAATCATTAAGACACGTGCCCTGAAAGGCAATGGAAGTATCGTTCGCAAACAATGTTAAATTCACGTCTGGAAAAGATGTCATTAAGTCATTTATATAAATTAAAAATAACATGGGACCCAGCACGCTGCCTTGCCATACAAACGAAGGGACAAAATCAGTAGATTCGCAAACACTACTTTTAATCCGGCTTATATACAATATCACCGATCGTTGAAACCGAAAGTTTGACTGCGCTGTCTCTTTTCGTTCTCGAGTTAGACGAGGAACAGATGGACGGACAAACGAACGGACAAAATCATCAAGTAAGGGAAATTTTTTCTTTTGAGATATCGTGATGAATTCCTAAATTGCAATGCAAATTTACTCATAACCACGGTGCTCTCTAAGCCTCTACCTGTCTAGAGCAGTACAAAATAATCTGTTGAATTTAATCACTCTACCTCTAAAGTACGAGGGGCACTAGGAAAGAAATCTACCTCATCATTGAACAGAAGACATACTAGAAAAAATAATAAAAATGTTTTAAACACTATTAATTAAGGCAGTTGGGCATTAGGAAACAAAAGAAAATATTTTAGCAACATTAAAGAGGAGAGAGAAGGCAGATTTCAAAAACTCTTTATTAGCGCGGATTAGTTGCAAAAGAAGCTATTTACTATACCAAAAACCGTGTATATCTTAAAACTGTTCCCTCGATTTTTGAGGCTTTTCTTGAAATTTTTGTATTGGAATAATATTTTTTATTTTCGATTATTAAAATATAAGTCCTTACGAAAATGTTGTTACAACTGTGTGCAACTGTGTACGATGAAAAAAAAATTGATTTTTCATCCTCTTTTCGAATAAATAAGAACAAAAAACGAAAAAAACAGTTTTTCCCGAATCTTTTATGAGTTTTGATTCCTTTCCTCAGTCATTTTGTACTATTTTTGTCGGATGCTCAAAATTCCTGTTTCATGATTTGTTTGTTTTTAACAATGCGCAAGAAGCAAGATTTCTTATTTTATCTGTTAAGTGTGTTAACAATTTAACATGTATCATGCCAAATAAAAATTGTAAACCGCTATAGGTGCCTCTGAAAGGAACAAATAGATAATAAATTGTTTTCATATAACATTTTCTTATAAACGTTAAGAAGAGAAAATGACGAAAATTGATTTTCGTTTCGTTTTATACGTTAACTACTAGCACAGACAACTTAGTATATGATGTTGTCTGTGCTACTAGGGCGAAACACGTAGGTACTCTAAAACAAACAGACAGAATTTTAACGGTAACTGTAAAACTCTTGTACGGAGTGCAGACAATTTAAAAACTTACAATATGCTACATCTCATAAATAAACAAATAAACCATCATTGAAAATCTTATAAAAATGCAAGTATAAATTTCATATTAATTGTAAATGTTGTATCAATATAATTACCAAGTTATTATAATAATAGGTACCTTATTTTCAATTAGAAATGTCGGTAATTACTAATTTAGTTATGAGATATAGCCTATTGCCACTGTATATTTTTCTCTATCCTGTAAAATAATGGGAGAGAGGAGAACTACATATTGTCATTAAACAAGTGCTATAATCCAGGACGCGTCGCATCCAGGACTGCCAGGCCATTTTGACGTCTTTAGACAAAAGAATCGTGTTCGCATGTTCAATCAAGAACAAGAAATAAACTTGTAACAAATATAGCATACGAGCTCCGGGGTTACTGAACCTTTCATCAGTTCTTCTTTGGGTGATGATAAACAAAATACTGGAAACAGAATTAGAAAATTCGAAACTGTTAGGAAGTTATCTTGTCCACAGACGGACGGACGGGCACAAAGTCCAAAATCATGAACGCGCTAGCAGCTCAATAAATGGAAAGTTCTTGCTGACAACATAACAAATGATACAGCAAGGAGGAAAGGAAAGAAATATCCGATCAAGGCGACAAGTAGGTATTACTTTGTGAAACATTAACTTTTGTAAATTTTATGCTACTTTTTGCCGTTTTTATTTTAAAACAAACGGTCGCCAAATCTATCATTCATTTAAACCATAATATTTGAGGATGAACTAATATTAATATAAAATCGGTTGAGTCACAAACAATAGGTACGTGGAAGATGATAAGAGAAAGCCGGTTATAAGGTCATACAAAATTAAACGTTTAATATTAAGCAGTTATATTCTACGCCTTTTGTAGTCAAGTTGTGTGTATACCAGTGAAATACGGTTTCATTTTTTTAAGTCAAAAACGTGAAGTGTGACGCTTTTTGGGTAAAATAGTAGTAGTGCCCGCGTTGTATGGTTCGTAGGTGTTGGAATCTTATGGCTTTCTAGAGATGATCCACTTCCATTGCCTTCAGAAGGCAAGGAAATATCTGAGAGCCCGAGGCAGACAATACACCCGACAAAAAGTAAGCACAATTTTCTATAAAATATATTCTATGATAGCGTAAAAGAACTTAATTTGAAAGGTGAGATGGGAAGAACCTCGGGAAGAACTTCAAAAAGCAATTTTTTGCAATGTTTAAATACAAATAAACTTAATCTGGAATAGCTATAGGTTTTCTAATCAACTAGGCCCAAATAACAACGCTTAAGCACAGATATACGTAAAGAAGAGTAACTATTATTCTTTGGTGATTTACGTCTTGCAGTAGGATATAGGTACTCGTAATTAGTGTTTCTATTCAAACCAAATTTTATAGGTGACTGATTGTCCCGCTTGGTGCAATGGCTATTTGCCGCTACTCACCATACTCAGATTTCAATTGCAGACCTAAAATAAAAATCCGGTACGGTGTAGATTTTACAATTCTTTGTAAAATAATAAGGGTAGTTGCTGAACTCACTGGAACTGTGTATTTTAAACTACATCTGAGTTTTCCTACAAGGTTGCTAGTTCACACTTTTTGACTTCCTAGCTCGAGCTAGGTGGCTATTGCGACCACCGTTTTTTGGACATGTTAAAATTTCATCAAATGTCGATCTTTTGGATCATTTTAAGCAACTTAAAGAATAAAATTTTTTCCCACGCGTACATTGGCATTTTCCGAGGTAACGGCACGACGGATTTTGTTCAAATTTTGGACACGTATATTAGGCATACGGAAACGGAAAAAAACGGGCCGGATTTTTTAAAAAAATTTTTGGAACGCCGCAACGGCATCGAACTTTTTTTTTCAAAAAGCAACTGAAAATGTTTATTAGGGTATTCGACTGACCTTATTTTTCTGTGTACAACCTACAAAAGTTGTGCCAGGTTTTATTACAAAAAAACTGAGAAACAAAATGTCAAAGTTAAAAAACTAAAATTTTGTTTCGCCAAAACTAAATTAATTCTAATTAGGAATTACAATTATTAATGATATGTCGCCTTGTGACATTAAAATCAAAAAACTAAATGAAAGTATAGACAAACATGAGCAAAAATATAAAAAAGAGTTCGTTTTCAAAGCGGTATGGCCGTGTCCGAGAAAATTCCTGTCTAAAGGAATTAATTGCAAAATCTTTTCGTAAAAAAGAGCACACGAAAAGGATGCAAATTTTGCGATTTGGAGCTTTGAGCACTTTTAAAAGATCTTCAAACAATTTTCGCATGCTTGGCAGAAATTACGTCAAGATCGCAGAGGATTTTTTTGAAAAAAATTATGCTATGCATTCTTTTTCGTTTTAATGCAAAAAAACTTAAGCTGAAACATCAGAACCTATGTTAAAATATCACCGTACATGTATCTATACTGCAGTTTTTATTGTGATTAATTAATATCATTAAAATCTGTGTTAATATTAAGACTGTATTTCAAAGAAGACCCTTGCCCACCTATTAGCTGCCCACAGGACGCCGACCAAAAAGAGGTCATAGATAACTTAATGAGGGTGTTGGTACCCTCTCCCTAAAGATAAGTTGTAAAATGTCATTCTTATTCTTTCGTTTCTATTGAATAAGCTTTGTGTTTAGGCTTTAGACAATATATGAATTATTAGTATTAGTATTAGCAGAGATTGAAAAAACAATAATCCATGGTATTAGTAACACAAACAAAAGTAAAAAAAAAGCGTACGAAAACGTTAAACACTGAAGAGTTGAGCTAGGAAGCTGTTCTGTCAAAAATTTGGCAAATTGAGCCCCTGTGATGGATATCTTCATTCTTGAACTTCGATAACACTAACTTTAAACGAAAAACTAATATTTAGCAAATCCAAATCGTTTAAAAACAGCAATCTCTATATCTAATAGAAACCGCTTCAATTTAGCCCCTACTTTGGTATCTTTAATAAAAACAAACCAACCCTTAATCTTACAAAAAAAATTAGCATAGCTTTATACATATAATGCGCAATGCCAAGCTATTACCATACCCGGGAGCTCGTTTACTATATTTGTTTAATTTATTTTTAAATCAACTGTGTTTTATTTTGTTACATTTGTTACATCATTGTCACGTTTTCCCCCATCATTATTCGATTTTATTTTGTGCAAGCAGCATTGGTATTGGCAAATGTAACTAGTCCGTTACAATATTCACTATTAGAAATAATTGATAAAAAATAATGCTTGAAGGAGATGACTGCATTCTAGTTCATACACAAACTAACTGTCGTCAATTTTGTACATATCACTTCTTATAAACGAAACGAGAATATTAGCACTTAGTGGATAATGGTTAATTTTTTTTTAATTTCCCATGCACTTCCAAAACATTTTCGACACTCCTACTTCCATCTTATGGTGTGTATTTCCATATTTGTTTCGGTTTACAATAACATTTTCTATACCTATTTCTAGAGCGTCTCCGACATTTTCAAAATTGGTACTTAATTTTTCAAGAATGGGTATGAGCACAACAAAAAAAGCACAATATTATTTTAAAGTCGTGTACCGTCTACTATGTGTCCCATTGTGGTTACAATTCTATCTCTACAATTTGAACTGTATATGTTAAGCGTTGTTCTTAATTATTTCACACAAACAGCAAAGTAGACAGCTAATTAGCAATTTTTGCATTTTTGTTGTTCTACCCTTTTAATACTTATGGAAGATAATAACATCTTCCGGAAAAATATTCGACAAAGAAGACGACATAGCCGATAGTTAAACCTACAAAGAGGATATAGAAACTTGTTTGCAGATCAGCAACATTGACTGGACGAGGAAACTCAATGTGTTCCTCGATATACCTATTTTTGAACAAAATATCTGACAGATTTAACTTTACCATATCTCTCCAGGTGTCTATGAGACCAGCCGCAACTACATTACTTATAATTGTATTGAAATCCTTTAAAAAATAAGCATCCTGGTGCACTAAGTAAGCTAGTCGAAACGATCTGACGCACTCTTGAACTATGTGCAAGTCTTGCGTGCCGTTTTGCTTTAAACTGATTAGAAAGTCGTGTTTTAGACGTCGTGATAAAAAAGCGGGTAGTGGAGGAGTATCAAAGTTTAGCAGGTAGAAACGCTCGCTTAATTTTTCCATGTAGCAATTTCCGGTATCGTTGAATACGTCGGTCAAGCTGTGGGCGTATGTCGAAATGTGATAGTTCGATTCTACCAGTTGCTTCAGCGTATCTATTTCTGGGTAGTGTTTTTGACTTGCGTTCACTGTAACTAGGGAACTCTGAAACAGTGCGTTAAAAATTAATCCGTAGAGGAAAAGTACGCCCAAAACAAGCCTGTGTTGAAACTCGTTCGAAAATACCTTGTGGTAAGTTACATTAAGAAGTGCCTGGCAGACGTCTAAGCAAACCGTACTCCACGAATGATCATACGCATGTACTTTTGGTATTTTTTGTGTGGCAGCGTAACTGCTGTACTTTCTGATTGTAAAAAGGCCAAAGGTAATCAACAACACAATGACACAGAGTGCGACCCAGACGTCTGTTGGAAATGCATATAGAATCGCAGTCCATTTTGGGATTAATTTTGCTTCAGGTACTATGACACAAAGGCAATCGTCCGAGATGACATTTGTGAAAGTGAGCTCAGGAGCATCGTAATCCTTCACAAAGATTTGGTTGAAAGCCATCTGCGATTCTTTGCTGTACAATTCCTTAATTGCACCTGAAGCGGAGCCATTATGGTCTCTATGACCAAATAGTTCACCATCGAACGGAATATGGGTCTCGATTGTAACATTTAACTGCTCGCTTATCGTTTCTATTAGCAAGGAATCCACTCCTACAAAGACGCCGTTCAAAAAGACGGTTATGGGGCTCGTATCAAATAAGGTTCCTTTAATCACTGCCCCATAATAGTTTCTAGATACCGAAAATTGTATAATTTCGTCTACTTGATCGATGTTAAACTGCTGCACCTGGTTTAAAAATGGATTAAATGTGTTTACTACCATCATATCGCTTGAGTGCACTATGACGATGTCTTTGTATCCAAAGTGCCAAGCATGCGAAAAGAATGCCGTAATATTCGAAGTGTTTTGCTCCATTACTGCCACAACCACGGCTCTATTTCTTGCACGCTTCTTCGTTTCTAAAATATCTTTCCAGTTGTCCGAAACTGTTACAGTCCCATACGCAAGATCTTGAGGAGGACGCAGTTCTTCAGAGCTATTGAATAGCGAAATGGTGGTCCTTAAATCTTCCGCATTCAGCTCATATATCTGGTCATTGAACGGAACGTTCGTGGACACAACTGCAATAGCCGAATAATTATCAAATACGTCAAAAATAAAATGAATCAGCGCTTTGTAGTAGTGTTCAGTCTGGGAAATACTCTCAACTTTAATAAAAAACACAACACCGATGACTAGAAAGAAAAACATTTTGTGACGAATATTTCTTAGTATAACAACCACCCTCAATGTTTATCGAAAGTGAATAAAATCACAAGAACGTCTAAATAAATAAGCGCTCGTCAATAAACGACTCCCTAGGGTCGTAATTGCCACCCTTAATGGTCCGTACAAAACTCATCGATCACGATTATGCCATAAGGAATGTAGATTTAAATAGCTGATGAAGTGATTATTTGAAATCAGCATTGTGAATAATGACCGAACTTTTAGAAGGAACTAGATTTGCCGATAATTACATAATTGTTGAAGACGTCAATAAAGCGACGCGCTTCAGCAATAGGTACGTATTTCCTAATTAATAGAGGATTTTTTTTACTGACATTGCAGAGCTCAATAACTGTTCGTTATAAATGTGCCATTCAAACCAATATATCGACAACGAGCGACAAGACAGAAGGCCAGAAAGTTAAAATGCCAAAATTTAATCAGTTTAGTTCCTTGTCTATTGCTTATTTTTGCCTTCGTTCATAGAATTGCTTTTTACTTTGCAACATTACGTGTCCCATAATAAGTCTCTGCCCATAATATTAGACACATACCTACCCTTTTCTGTTACTGTGTGTTTACTTTTCTTACTGATTTGTAATAATTGTATTCCATTTCTCTTTTTTTTTACTTTGTCTATATGCTAATAATGCAGTATTTATATTTACTTTTATGATTGTTCATTCATGGATTACTAAGAGTTTGTTGAACAATACACATTACTGATTACTATATTGCTGAAAACAGAATTGGAAAACTCGAAACCGCTCGCGAGTTATCATGTGCACGGACGGACGGACGGACGGACGGACAGAAAGTCCAAAATCATGAACGAGATGAGTCGTTCGTTAATAAAAGACGTTTGTGATAAAAGAATCGTCGAGAAAATGAGCCGATTTTTGCATTGGTGTCTTGCTAAAAAGCTCGCTCGTCAATTCGGAGGAAGGTGTGTGATACACCGCTGCGGTCTCCTAAAAGCTTACAGTTCTTTGGTATATTTTTCATGCATGCATTACAGGTGTGTATGCGTCCAGAAAAACCTATAATATTTTTTTTCAAAATTCATCGATTTGCATAAAAATTTGGAGCTAAGCTAAAGTTACCTACTACTTGCAAAATTAAAATTGATCTATGCCCCTATGTGATACTGAATTAATGAAAGAACACTCCCAATTGTAAATAAATAACTGAGGGGAAGATTGGGAGTGTTATTTCATTACCTATATACTACTTACCTCCCATCTCAAACTCTACATTATGATGCCGACGGCGATGTTCATTTTTTAGGGGTGAAAACTATACCCATTTTTTACCGCAACTATTTATTAGATTAAGGTTGCAACAGACTACATACTATGTACAATTGTATAATTTAAACGGTAATTAGATATTTGTTTTATCTACGTTTTCATGTAAAATCTTTCAGCTCGGTCTGAAGATGACATTCTCGTCGAAATCGATAGCCGTTCGAAACTAAAAAAATTGTTGAGTCTCAATTAATATTCATCATATATTAATAATCACTCAAACAATAAATGGAGTCCTTCATCAACAAAGTTCCCTTATGGTGTTTGCTAATATACTTATATTTTATTGGTTATATATAGGTATTAGCAACCACCATAAGGTAAATCGTTTTTTATCAATATTAAATCTACCTAATATATAAATAATAATGGAAGACTTCATCAAACGTAGGAAAAAATAGACTGAAAGTTGTAATTGAGAACGAAGTGTATCAAATGATAATGACACCTAAAATGTTAAATTGTAATTACAGCATATAATTAAATATAATCGCACAGGACCCTGACGAAAGAAGGGGGGAGCGGGGGGGGGGGAAACGGGGGGGATTCCCCCTGGGCCCGGATTTTGAAAAGGGGCTCATTGCATGATTTTTTGGGAATAAAATTTTTACATCCATAAAGCATACCAATTTCACTAAAATAAAATATTTCATATTATGAGTTCTTGATTATAGTAGAATAAAGTAATGTGGAATAGGTAAGTTTAAGCACAAACAAGTTAAAAAGTAATCGTAAACGATTTACATAAAGCGCATTTCCACTTGCATTCATTTCCCATTTGTAAGATGCAACTTCTATAAAATCGTAAAAATCCGGCCACAAATATGAAAGATAGCGTTGCACATGGGCAATCCATTTTTGTCGTGTTACTTCAATGTCAGTTTATGAGAAGAATTTCATTTCAATGCTTTTCTAAATAAGCTAAAGGCACTTGGGATAAAGGAAAATCAAACGCCAGTTTCAAAATTTGGTTTTGCGCATGCGTAGTGCCAACTTTTTTATTTATGGAAGAATTTAAACGAAATTTGATACATAGGCACTTGGAATAAAGGATCATCGAGCGCCAGTCTCAAAATTTTCTTTTGCGCATGCGCAGTGCCAACTTTTTTATCTATGGCACCATTTAAGTGAAATTTGATACTTAGGCGCTTGGAACAAAGGAAAATCTAACATTAGTTTAAAAATTTAGGTTTGCGCATGCGCAGTTCAAACTTTCTTATTTAGAAAAGCATTGAAATGAAATTCTTCTCATAAACTGAAATTGAAGTAACACGTCAAAAATGGATTGCCCATGTGCAACGCTATCTTTCATATTTGTGGCCGGATTTTTACGATTTTAACAGAAGTTGCATCTCATAAATGGGAAATGAATGCAAGTGGAAATGCGCTTTATGTAAATCGTTTACGATTACTTTCTAACTTGTTTTATTTTTGTGGAAATGCGCTAAAAAGGGACTCCTGCTTAACAACTCCCCGGGCCCCAAGTTTCTCTCTACGGTCCTGTATATCGCATACCTACCTATAGGTAAAGACGTAAAGTTAGTTGGTACATATCTGTCCCATCGTGAAATTTAGTTCATGATTAAAAACCTGCCTAGGTACCTATTACTAAAATCCGGGTTCGAACCCTGTCAAATAGGTTTTAAATAATTTATAATTACCTACATACCTATTATGTACAGACCTACGTCTTTTTCCTAGTAGGTATGAAATTGACTTGAAAACCTATCCCTATAAAAAATCTGCTGTGGCTAGCACAGATACCACCCGCACACCTGCGCATGCGCCATTCTGCCCAAAAGCTTTTTAGCTCTTCCTTTGATGTCCAAGAATATAATGTACCTAATCTGGTTCCAGTCGGTTCAGCAGTTAAGCTGGAAATGGGAATACAGGCACACAGACCGACAGACATCATCGAAATTTTGTTTGATTCGGGTTCCTGGTGCCTCAAAACGTGTATTTCCGTCAAAAATGTCAGGGGTAGGGGGGTCATCTTTTACCTCAATACAATTACCTCTCTTACTAACTTGTGGGTGGTAAAAATGAAATTTTGAAACAAAATGGCACCATACTCATTCATTAAATCAACAGGTTTTTTTAATACGCACTTATCTATCCTTTGTCTTTATTGCTTGAGAATACAAATAAATAGATAAACAATTAATAGTGCTATAGGTAGCCAGTAGCCACCTAAATATTAATAAAATAATATGCTTAAATAAATACAAGCCAACTATCTATGGGAAAAAGGTACAAACAAACGAAAGCACCGATTCTCATTAATATCCGACAACAATTAAAAAAACTAACAATCAATTCAAGGCTATGTAGATACAAGGAACAAATAAAAAATTACTTTTCTACTTGAGCACGATACTTTTCATCCTCTTTAAACCAATCACTGTACTGCAACACTTTCTGATGCCAATATTGTATCAGCTCATCCATGGTAGACTCGCTTCCGCCGTACTCCACAGGAAGAATGTCTTTGGATACCACCTTATGCAGGGATTCCAACCCTGAATAATGCGCCCTTACTCTTCCTTGAAGTTTAGCAGACATAAAACTTTTAAAGACACTCAATATCACGTTAATGTACGTTGGAGCGTTTATAAATTCCAACTGTTTGGGCCTTGAGTAATAATTTTGCCAGGCGAATACTGCCTTCTTGATCATGCTGGGCGGTAACTGTTTGGCGTGGGCCAAAGAAATGTTCGTCATATCAAAAATGGCGCAAATTCCGAACACCGTGGCGTTTTCGTAATATTCTTGAATCGCGACGTCCAGCACCATTTTGCCCGCCTTAAATACGTCATCTTGTTTATGCACCTTGGGATCATGCGTAGCTGTTCGTATTATAACCACCATTTTATTATCGCTGAATTTTCTGAGCGGAACAAAAACACCCATGCGCACCAGTTCCGAAATTTCGGGCAGGAGTGGGTTTCGGTCGACAAACCATTCGGTACGTTCACCTTTCATGACGTAAAAATTTTTCATCTTCTTCTTGGTCAACTCCAAATTGAATTTGCACCCGCGTAGAAAACATAAAATCGATTTGTCGTCCTTTTTCGCGTTTAAATGGGGTAAAGTATCCAACCACTGCCTTATTTCGATAATGGCATTATAATTTTCCTCGGTTTCATTTAAAAACTTCTCAGCGTAATGCTTTACAATCTCATTAGAATACACAAAAATAGCCATTTTGTTCACCGATTAAAGGAGTTTCATTTCATTGTGCTATTGAATGCTATGATAACTACTATCGACTGAGAAGCTACGTACCTACTTATTTAAATTTGAAGCGATAGCAAATAAAATAGGTTAATTGTGTCATTGCAAACGAAGGCGGAATTCCATAATCACATTAATTCCTTTTAATTAGTTAAATAAATGTCAATAATTATAAGTGGGTAGAACATCCTACCTACAATTGGCTTAATCAAAGGTACTCCGCGAGAAAAACAATGATAAACAATGATAATCCTTCTTACGTAATAACAATTTTTCACGCATCAACAATACGCAGAAGATAACTAAAAGTGGGACAAGGATTGTGAATACGGGTACCCTTTGTGCATTATTTAAATAGACGTGGCCTATAATAGGCTACTGTATACACATGGTTGTACATGTTGCTGTTGTTTACACAATTGTGTAGGCTGTCCCAAAATTTGGATAATGTCAACCAATCAGACCTTCTTGGCGATTATCCTCATTCTCTTCTAAATGAACAATTCCTCCTATGTAATGGTTTCATCCGTCTGTTCGTCTAACTCGAGAACGAAAAAAGAGGATCAGTGCTATTGAATATGAGCCGGATTAAAAGTCTGGTTTCCGAATGTGAGCTGAATGGTAAAAATTGTTCCTACTGAAAATCGTATGCGATTCTTCGTATCCTGTTTAATAATTGTATATAATTAGATGATACGCCAGTAGAACGTAGAACCTTATTCAGAGAGGTCATGGTTAAATGACGAAAATCAATTAACTTTTTTCTTCAATAGCTTCTTTAAATAGTCAATATGAAACCGCTAATACCCAATTGTTTAATTTCAAACCTATTAGGTACAGGTACATGTCGAAATTAAATCAGGTTCGCACAATCTGTGCTAACAAAAAAAAGGAACAAAACAATAAAATTGATTAACAATGTACTAATAAGGTATGACAACTCATACAAATCTCATTTCAGATGCTAAAGTACCCCAACTGTAATAGCAATAAAAGCTAGCAGGTAAACCAGTTTTTGTCCAATTTAACGTAAAATGTGTGAAAGAACCTCGATTATCCTCCATACCCTCTTTAAGGTATCATATCTTATCTTAACAACAAATAAGGGGCATCACTAATCACTATGACTAAAAATTTCCTCATTCACTTGAACGTTGCAGTAGTACCTATCTATCGAAAACCTACAATTAAAAAATGTTTATGAATATTCTTCTAATCTTCTACACACCTGAGGTTGGGCACTTTCTTCTTTGAGCAAACGTAACAAAGGCAAAGTAGAGGTGGGTTGGGGTAAATAACGGGTTTTCGTACACTAGCAAAAATGAAGCGAAAGGGAAATGTAGTACTGGTAGATCAGATAGGCGCCACTTAGTCTTTAGTAAATTTCAAAAGAGAAAAGAGATTACTTACCGAAATGGGAAACAACGTAAACTAAGAGATCCGTGTCTCGGTCTTGATAAGCTAAAGAAATAAAATAATGGACAGGGTAGAATATAAACAAGAATTGATATCACAATCGAGAGGCACATTTAATATATGATCTCAAAATACTACAAATAGGACACTGTAATATCTAGATCTGAAATGTCAAAGATTAAATTTAAATAAATTTTTAGCAAAAATGGGATCAACGTCAATATTAAGACAGACCTTCCGCAGAAAAGAACGGAGCTATAATTTTTAAATGACTATCAAACAAATGTACCTAGTAATTAAGTACAATTCGATTGTATCGAAAGCCAGTAATGTAAGCTGTGAGCTCCGAAGGGCCCTTTTCTGCCTGATCTGTAATAGATAACTTTTAGAAGACAGATATATGTGAACACGTAGTTAAAACAAGATTATAATTATTTGTCATAAAAATACACTGACAAATTTATTTAAAACAATTACTCGATCTCTCAGTGCTAACTGATCTATTTAAAAATATTTAGTGTTGCTATTTTTCTCAACACTCCTCCTCAACACTGGCTTTTTAGTCCTCCAGTCCATTCAATCGTCTAAGCTGTTGAACTCGAACGCGTGCCACAGGCTTGGTGAGTAAATCTGCCGCCATGATTTCCGATGGACAGTACATGAACTGGATTACTCCGCTTTGATACAAATCCTTGACAAAATTGTACTTTGTATCAATATGTTTTGTCCTGTTACTAAATTTTTCAGTATGCAGCATTTTCAGACAAGACTGATTATCCTCGTTAAGCTGTATATTTTGAACGTCCTCGTCGAGATCATGTAGAAGTCGTTGAATCCATATTGCCTCTTGTGATGCCTCCGACAAGGCCACAAATTCAGCCTCCGCAGTTGACAATGAAACACAGGTCTGCTTGCGGCATGCCCATGATATAGTACCGCCACAGAATTTGAATAAAAATCCACTGTTCGACTTTCTATCATTTCGGCATTCCGCCCAATCCGCATCAGCATATCCAACCAAACCAGAATCATCGCCACGATTGCTTAGACGAAGCTTCAAGTTGATCGACCCCTTCAGATATCGTACAATTCGTCGCAGTTCATTCCAATCACGCTGCGTAGGATTCGACAGTTTACGACTGAGAATGGATACAGGAGCAGCTATATCTGACCTGCTATTAACAGCCACGAAAAGCAATTTTCCCACCAGCTTTTGGTACCTACTCCGTATTATCAGGAAGTGGCTTGTCTTCAGTATTTGGCTTGAAATATCCCACGTCAATGGGAATCGGAGATGACTTAGCATCCTCCAAACCAGCTGACTTCACGATATCCGTTATATATTTTCGTTGCGAAATGTGAAAATCCCCAGCATTATCACGTTCCACTTCGATACCGACGTAATTCGGAACCTCTCCCAAGCTCACAATCTCGAAGTTTCTCTCTAATATCCTTCCAGCCAACGTGATGAGTTTTTCTTCCTCACTAGCAATGATTAAATCATCTACGTAAACTAGGATGTAGCATCGTTTTCCATTAACCTGCTCGCTATATAAACATGGATCAGCTTCACTTCTCTTGAAGCCATCACCTACCAGTACTTGATGAAGCTTATTGTTCCACGAACGAGCACTTTGCTTTAATCCATACAGGCTCCGTTTCAAACGACAGACCTTGTCTTCAGATCCTTTGACGACGAACCCCGGCGGCTGTCGCATGAATATTTCCTCCTCAAGGTCGCCGTTTAGAAACGCCGTTTTTATATCATACTGCCTTACGACCATTCTTCACTTTGCCGCGACTGACATCAGCGCCCGAAATGTTGTTTGACGAACAACTGGTGCGAACACTTCGTCGTACTCCTTTCCATATTGTTGATTATAGCCTAGAGCTACTAGTCGTGCCTTGAACATTATTACCTCGTTATTCGTATTTCGCTTGAGTTTGAAAATCCACTTTTTTACAAAAATAGCACTTATCATTTTCTTTTCTGGTTGTAGTATGCAAAGCTGTCTCGTTGCTGTTTTCATCACTCGCACGATTCACTCTTTTCTGCCACTCGTCAATCAATTTTCCTTTTACGAGATCCAGGGTCAAATCTTCATCCGGCCTCGCCTCCAGAGCAGTGACTAGAGTTTCATATTCCTCAGGGAGACTGCTAAATAAAATTGCCACTAACCACTGGTCATCCAGAACTGCATTTTCCTGCATTGCATTCAACCTTTCTACCAGGTCCGTTAGCGTAGCGATGTGTGTCTCCATATCACCCTTCTCTTCGAGACGAATACGGCAAATTTTTCGCATCAGACACACTTTTGTACTTAGAGTGTTTTTGACGTGAACCCTTTTTAGATTTTTCCAAGCCTCCATTGCCGTTTCAGCTTTCTTAATATGTATCAGCTGGTTATCTTCAACTGCTAATCCAATATGTGCCATTGCCAGCTCATTTTTCGATTTCCACTGTACCGTAACTGGTTCCTGTTTCTCATTGCTGATAGCCTCCCAACATTTTTCTTTTAGTAACAATAACTTCATTTTGAAGCTCCAATTGTCATAGTTGGAAGCATTCAACTTGACGAACGACACCAGTTTTTCATTCATGACAAACAATTCGAAAAAATTATCTGCACAAACGACAACTTTTGAATGCTTGAAATTTATTCGCAGATGCGGTATACTGGGCGCATAACCTTTTAGAAGACAGATATATACCTAGCCGAGTATGATCCGGATATCTAGTACTAACTCATAAATAAAATGAAACTATTCATAAAGTCTAGAAAAGAAGTGCAGAGATCGCTGACAATTTTAACAAAAGCATTGAACAAAAAAAAATGTTATTCAATGAGTAACCTATTAAAACTTCAACAATTTAATTCTAACTATAAACGGACTTGTAGCAACAATCAAAGTCAAATAAATATGAACGCAATGAACCACAAATATAAATGAATAATGCAAAAAAAGGTTCAAATACCTTGGAACCGTCATTAAAGGAAAAAATAAACTAAACAAATATAGAAAACGAGCTCCTGGATATGGCTAACCAAATTTTAAACCTGATGTTAGTTTTGCTTTTATTTAAAGTGTATATGTAGAAATTTTATTTAATTGCTTCCATAAATAAGAAAGTTGGCACTATACATCCCACACAAAACCAAATTTGGAAAATGGCGCTACATTTACTTTTATTTCAAGTGGCTATGTATCAAATTTAATTTGAATGACTCCATAAATAAGAAAGTTGGCACTGCGCATGCGCAAAACCAAATTTTGAAACTGGCGTTAAATTTGCTCTTATTCCAAGTGGCTATGTATCAAATTTCATTTAAATACCTTCATAAATAAAAAAGTTTGCAATTCGGTTTATAAATGGTCGAGATGCGAAAAGGGCACTGTGAATGTTGATCGATTAAGCTGAATATTTGGATGCGTTTTATATGGCTATAGCTATACGCATATTGAATTTCATGCAATTCGGTTCACAACTTACCGAGATGTCAAAAGGGCCTTCCTTATTTTTTGGGCTACATTGCCAATTCGCGAACTCCGATCTACAAATTTGATAAAGAATCCACCTACACAATTTTATCGTAATCGGTCCATTCGTTATCGAGATATCGTGCTAACGGACGGACAGACGAACAGACACCGCAAAATTATAAACTCGCTAGGAGCTCGTAGTAGTGTTTTCTATGCTACTTCTGGTTGCTAGTTTTGTGATCTATGATAGTCACAAAGTCACACTGTCGATGTTACCTAAATATAATGAATCCAATGAGCCAAGGAGTAGGTAATTTAATTATAATTGCTTTACCATATAGCTGATCAGGCATCAATTACTATTGAACAATTCGTTTGTGTTGCATTATTAGGTGCGTGAACTGAGGTAGCCCATACAAATCTAATTTCTTTAATTTAATATCCAGTAATTTAAACTTTTTTAAGCTTCAATTTAAGGTTCGCAACTTTTTGAGTCATAAAAGTGGTTTGTCAAAATCTCAAGTTCACACTGAATATCCAACACGACGAAGCAATTTTTTGGTTCCTTATTTTAATCTTACTTTTTTAATGTTCAAATATAAATACGAGTATGCTCTGGTTTTGTTGTTTTAACTTTTCAACTTACTCAAAATCCAAAAATTACAATTTCCATTTCCTGCATCACTCTGAATAACCAAAATGGCGCAGTACATTTGTTTAAAGAGACTTTTATGGTACCTATCCTTTTTGGATATAGCTGCATAAAACTTATTCTTATTACATAATGAAATTTAAGAGAAAAACTCAAATTAAGGAAAATAGTTGTCTAATTTTTTGAATTCATATTTTGGTAAGCAAAGGAAGATGCACACATATACCGCTTTATAGCGAACAGAAACAAAAATATGTCTTGAAATAAAATGCGTGTATTTTCAATAAAAGGTGTCTGGAGGGTTATACCAAGGTTTTACCTTTAGAGATAAGCGAGGAGAGGGAATCTTTTTATATTTCAAAGTCAGACCAATGTCTTGTATTCAGGAACGTATAAAGAACAATGAAACTGGCTTTTGTGTTTATTAATACTTAAATATAGCAACAAAGGGAAATAATAAGCAAAATTTATGTAAATATTCATCGACATCCAACATAAAACAAAACGTCCATCCTTCCAAAATTACTGATAGGTAAAACACTCGGTGCCCAATTCAACGTAAAAGGTGTGAAAGGACCTCCATTTTCCGCCATACCCACTTTAAGGTACCATATCTTATCTTCAAGAAACAAATGAGGGCCATCACTATGAGTGATAATTTCCTCATGCACTTGAACGAGTTGCAGCGATATCTACGAAATACAATTAAACTGTTTTTATAATATTCTTCTACATACCTGAGGTGTGTCGAACACTTTCTTCAGGTATGCAGTGTTGCGAATGATGTATGTAATTCCAGTCGAATCGGTGCACGTGTAGAAGTTATGTTGCTTTTCGTCTTGATGGATTCTGGCTTGTAGCAGCACAAAGAATGACTGATGAAATGACTTAATATGGTATAGTAGGATTTTAAAATTGTTTTAGCTGGCTTACCAGAGGAATATATGATTGTAGAACTTGTAAGCCCTCCTTTTTGTTGTTCGTTATGCATTGGTTGATTCTTTCGGTTGTCGACGATAGCCAATCAATGAACTGCATTGCTACGTCCAGCTTTGTGACAAAGTAGTGTTTTTGTATGCTACTTTTGGGTTTTGTCACCTGTAAAAGTTACAAAGGGTACACTGTAGGTTACCTAAGTATAATGAATCCAATTAATGGGATAATTTAATTAATTTCATAAACCCAATGAACTTATATTATTTTATTTATAAATTGCTGAAGTACCTATCATCATTCATTCTATTTCATTTTTACACCATATTGGATATAAATATTGTTTTAAGCATCACAAGGAAAGTAGACCTGTAGATTCTGCCAATGACTAATTGTGTAAGGCCTTCGGCGTAACTTATATTTCAAATTTGAACGAAATATCTCAAAAACTGAAGGAGATATTAAGAAAACACTTAAAACATTTTGAAATTTGAACACCCTCTGTAGCTCGTGGTAACGAAGCGTTTGTGGACCTATATGTTTATATGAACTTTTAGTCATAAAATAAGCCAAGAAATAGCCTCCTCCGTAATTCCATCATATTTAGGAACCTGATCCTTTATAAAATCTATCTAATAAATCGCCTAAGAGCATATTTCTGTCATTTTGGGTATTTAATGCTGCTATTATTTTAGAACGAATTATTTTTTGAGATTTTTGGCTAGGTATTTTTCGGTTTTTCAGCAAATTCATGAAAAAAAGACACTTTCAACGTACGTGTTGTACACGAAATTTTTTTGCATGGTGATCCTTAATAACTCATAACTGAAAAATATCATTGAGATACGCGATTTACAGTCACTCAAAAATCACTATGCAAAAAAGAAATTACATTGAAATTACATCATCTAAAAGTATAAACTACCCAAAATTGTGCGTATGAGCCGAATACACATTTGCCAGCAATTACCGAATTTTTATGGTAATTTGCATTAAGGGTTCATACCTTTCATTAGTATTTTTTAAATTGTAGGGTTTATATTATCAGTAATTGATTGGGAACGACATACAACATATGAAGAATCACATACTATTTTCAAGAAACCCGACTTTTAATCCGGCTCATATTAAACTGAGCTCGTAGAAATCGATTGGCCAAGGTTTGACATCTTTTTTCGTTCTCGAGTTAGATGAGGAACATACAGACGAACGGACAAAACCCTCACATAAGAATTTTTCTTCCGAAAATGTCCCCTAAAAATAAATCAAATAATAACACTTTATTAAAAATACAAAAGTTTTGAAACCGTAAAATATCATTGTGCTCTAGTATATTTGTTTTGAATAAAAAATATTGCTTTAGTTGAATATCTGGAGAAAACTATCCACTCATGAAAAACAGATTCCTTTGAATAAACATTAAATATAGCAAATACGTAAACTGATGGAATTTTAATTCCCAGTAGGTACTCATATGCAATAAATAAACAAGATGTGCATTTATTAATATCAATAGAAAAACCTCGTTAGGCAAGTGTCATTCGGAGTCTTCTCGCATTTATAATTAAATTCCATTGAAAGGTAAATAAAGAGACAACAAAGACAAGTATAGGAAAATCATATAAGTATATAAGCTTATATACATGAGGAAAATGAGACAAATTCATTCTTCTCTTTCTACTTCCAACTTGTTATATTTCGGAAGAGGTTAGTCAACTATACATACTCCATGAATTAACTGAGAATATTCTGTAAGTTTATTCTCAGAGTATCCCAAAAATCTCGCCAAAAGTGGTGTATACTTATATGCATCAGGTTCTAAGAGTATTCAGAATAAATGGAGAATATTTTTTAAGCTTATTTTCAGAGTATCTGAAATATATTCCTATATTCGCATATCCCCAGTATCTCTTACAAGGAATTTATATATATTTTAGATATATTTAATACATGTTCAAGTATACCTTTTTGAATATTCCCGGTATAATACAGAAATATTCATGTTGTAGTCTGCTAACTGCTTCTATAAAGGACACATTAACTTACGGTTTCCGACATATTTCCAGGCAATGTTTTTAAATGCTTCCTCGAGTTGGAGATGGTAGGTTCAATCAATGGTGGCTTTTTGATTTCTTGTGGCTTCCCTAAAGCTATAACATCATCCACTTTGAGGATACTGAGCTAATATACCTACCGACACACAACTCTATATTGAGAAAGTCAATAAATTCCTCGGCGAATTTTAAATCACTCGCAAAGGCCCAAATACACGCATAGAAATGGATACACTTACGATTTATAGCATCACTGTTACTTATGCTGCCATAGCCTACAGTGTAAATTAGCTATAATGCTACTCACTATGAAGCAAACGTACCTTTGATGTTTAAACAGTTGCAGAAGAATTTATCATAAATTACTCTGTTTCCTTTTGACGTACAAAATGTAAAATGTAGGTAGCCCAAAGGATGCTTGGGGGAAACTTGACATTTTACTGCCACGACTGTTTTGGAAACGCGTTGTACCAGCGCACCTCTGGTCTCTGTCGACAATGACCATAACTGCTGCTTTATATTGTCAGTGAAATTTAACGAATGTAATAGACAATTCTTTGTTTCAATCGGTACAGCGACGTTTACACTCTTTAAAGCTGACTTAATATGTATACAAATGGACACAACTCGAGTGCCCTCTATCTCGTGACATTTCAAGATTGAATCATCAAACAGCCTCTGACATGAATCCACAAAACAAAGCGCGACTTCAGACAAAGCAACATCAGCTTCTTCAGTCACAGTGTTCCCTTCCACCACCGGTAATTGGACAAAACCTCGGTAATCTGGGCCCTTCCCCCTCACTTTCACTGAAAAAACCTGCCGGGCTGTACCACTCAGAAGCTTTGTGGCGTTTAAAGTGGTCTCCTTCTCCTCACACTCCCTAAACACTGTACCGCACTGCTTGTTTTTGCATGTTAAACTTTTGGTGCCATTGTAAACACCGCACTTGTGGCACTTTCTGATGCCTCGCTTCGTTGCTTTTCCCAAATTTAGTAATAAGTGTGATACATCTCTCGACTGTACCGAAGGTTGAAACACACTTTTCCTAATTTTTAACTCTTTTCTTAGCATTTACGAATCTTAACCAAACAATCTAAAATAAAATATCTAAAAATACCACCCATAAGTTTACAATATAAATTTAGATCGGGTGATGACACTCAATGAAAGCAATCAATAAATATCGCAATGCATAATGTATTTGTCCAAATTTTAACAATAAGTACTTTGTTTAATTTATTTCGATTCATCTTGGAGCAATCTGCTGGATCATTTTCTGGCTCTCTGATAACTTCTTATTCCTTTTCTTTTTCTAAAAATATAAATAATTAGTAGGGTTACTTACTATTGTTGTATTCTTCTGTGGCATTAGTTTTTAACACTCGGTCAACTATCACCAAAGAAGATACTATTCTACATCTATTAATCAATGCTTGAACAAATTACCTGCTTAAGCGGATGTACTTTAGAACCTTGGAAAATGGCACTCTTCTTCACCTTCGCGTTATCCGCTTCCTTTCGTTTTCGTTCCTTTGGTTTCTTTTCTTTCTTTGGAACAGGTTTTACTTCGGATTGCTGTGTCTACAGATAGCACCGTTTAATTGCAAATTGTAAAAGTAATTCAACACACCTGCCATTTTTTCATTTTCGTCCTCGCGTAACGTTGGACGCGCACCTCACGATTCTTGACTTGTACAGAGTCCGCCATTAATGCAAGTGCAACGCCATCGGTGGATTTGAAATTAACGAAACCTACGCCTATGCACATCCCCGTCTCGGAATTTCTGATTAAACGTACGGATTCTATTTGCCCGAAAGTTTCAAACGTGTTCCACAGATCGTTTTCTTCCGCATCTGTAATTACAGTAAGAATCTTTGGGTATCGGATCTCAGTGATTACTCACCGAAGGGGACGTTTCCTATAAATAATGCTTTGGATGGTTCTAGCTCGGCATTGTCGTCGCATATTTGCACACGTAAAATGTTTTCTTTAAATTTTGTTCCGTTCAAACTGCAGGCATTTAATGCATCCTCGCGATTTTCGAACCTAAAAAGTGTAGCAATATGAGATTTGGGGTCAAGGCAGGTATGGACATACACAACGTAACTACAGCAAGATGTTCTCTTGGGATGGAATGATTCTCTGATGGCAGCCAAACGTTTCGAAGTACCGGGATCGGCCGGTGTGATACCTCTTAATCGTACAGTTTGTACTTTGCCAAATTGTCGAAATAGTTTTAGTAAATGTGTTTTTTTGGCAGTAACCCCCACGTTTCCAACAAATAACGTGCGTGACTTCACATCAACGTCTGAAGAATGGGCATTTGTGCTATTTTGGTCTTTTCCTGTTGCATCGACTAACTTTTGCTTCTTTAACTTTTTGGAAGGTTTTTTATGAGTACTGGCCAGCATTTTTGAAATATTGAGGTTATGGCATAGAGGTTATGTTTCATTAATCCAACGTTGCCATGTTCAACCCATAACAAAGGCATTATACCATGGTTGCCAGATCTTAAACATTGACAGGTACTTTGGAGTTTTTTTCCATAAAGTGCGTGAATTTTAATTCTGAACATACAAATCTCTTGCACATAAAACGCATATGTTCAATTCTAAAATATACACGTTAAATGCCCCTTAAGCCCGTTTGTAACCATCCCTTATTTAGTCAATTTTTAAATAATTTTTTTAGGAACAAAAAAATTGAACATTTCATACATCAACTTTGATCAATTTTTTGGTAGTGATTTTAGGAACTGAAAGCTGTCCTATTTTTGTAATGTTTAGAACCTGTCCTATTTTCCTTCAATTTTTTAGTAACTTTTGACAGATTATAGGGAATTTGTAAAATTAAAATTAAATTTATATTCATTTTTAAAGCTCACTATAATACGTTGACAGTAGATAGAGACCTTAGTTTACAGAAGATAAATATTTATGGCCATATAGTCTCCAGATTTAATATAACATAGGTTATGTACAAATGTTTACATTTTACAGGTACTACAAAATTGACAATATTATGGAATGTTACATACAGTTTCATCGTTTATGACATTTTTAGGATAGCATTATCTTTATTGAAGAAAAAAAAGACTAAAAATTTGACTAAATAAGTGATCGTTACAAACGGGCTTTAAAACATAAAAAATTTGAATTACTTTTTCTGGTACATCCTAAAGAGGTAAAGAACATGGCAACACCGCCCCACAAGCATCAGTAGCCACTGCCTAATGTCATTACACTTTGCGATAATAGGTTACACTACTCGTCACTATTTTTAATTATATTTAAAATGGATCTAAATTATTTGTGCAATTATTCACTGTAATTAGTGTACTTATGTATACCTACACTGTACGTAATAGTAAATTTAGCAGTTTCCAAGGATGTCTCAGATGAGTGCACTTTTTAAGCAAGCCATAACCACTTTTACTTGTAAAAAAGAAATATTTCACCAAAATTTAGAAATTCTACATGCTGTTCTTGACAAAATAACTGCGGACGACGTGGATTTACATCCACAGTTTATGAAAGAATCCTTGTGGATGAGACCAAACAAAGCGCCAGTTACTTACATAGACATATTTGAGGATGATAAGGTCTCTATGGGAGTCTTCATATTGAAACCGGGGATGCGACTACCACTACACGATCATCCACAAATGTACGGATTAATAAAAGTGATCGCGGGTACCATAAGGATCACCAGTTTTTCGTTATATACAGAATTACTTAGTGAAAACCAACACAAGAATCGACTGGAGTCGGATAGTGTTATGGCAGAGAGGAATTTGGAGATGGTAGCAGATGCGAGTTCGGAACCTTGCATGTTGGATCCTAATAAAGGAAACTTGCACGAAATTGAAAGTGTAGGAGGTCCTGCTGCTTTTCTAGATGTGTTGTCACCACCATATAGAACACCTATCACGGGTAATGGACCGCGGTTATGTACTTATTATAAAGTTATTAAAGAAATGGAACCTCGTATTTTTAAACTAGAAAAAATAGAAGCACCTTCTTGGTATTGGAACGACACATTCCCCTACACAGGCCCACAAGTACCGTAAAACCTACCATATAAATTTGAATTGTTTCAAACTGTGATTATGTATTTTTACAACCAGTCAATTTGTTTTATAAGTGAAATAATGTATCCCAGTTTATTAAAAAATATATTTTCAAATATGGATCTATCAACAAAGTGTGTGTTAACTGCTTAGTTTCGTCGATCGCTACCGTGCATAAAGTTAGATATATTTGTAGCGGTGTAATCTAATATTTTCCTTTGACATTGTCGTATATACTGTTGCTGCTTATGGTAGATTTTTAAACATCCCTTTATGCCTATAAATGCCAATCCGCCTAATACTGTTCGATGAAAATTCGATTTAATTGTGTCAAAGAAAAACTTTCCAAAGATATTGGCTATTGTCGGCATCAGTAATGCACCACAAAGCACTCTAGTGGCTGAAACTGGGTCAGACAAAGGCGGGATATCGTTATCTGTTCTAGTCACATTAGGCACTACATCCAAACTACAATCAAAAATAATTACGCATTGTAAAATGGTGATTACCATACCGAAAAGGTAATATATTTTTAACCAGGGGAATTCTCGCGACATATTTCCTCATGAAATTTAAGACTGCATCTTCCCAACGTATCAATTTGCCTACGATTAAAGCGATTGGTATGGCAGGCAAACCAATTAATAAAACCAATGGATCAGATTGTTCCATTACAGCTAAACCTTCTTTTTGGCCTACGACCTGAAATGGAACAATGAGCACACAATAATTTTTGAAATTACAACACCTGCATCACAGTAATTGCCCCGTATGTAACGGCACACCAATAAACAGCACCAACAACTATACCAGCTGCAAGGAAAGGGCATCCTTTATATATAAAGTTGTCGACAGTATCCAGCATAATAACCACAAACCCATATTGGGAAACACAATTATATACTCCGTTTGGCACTGAGGACACGTAACTCGTCCCGAGTTACTTCCCTTTTGTTTTTCATCAACCCATCTTTGTATGCAAGCCTGATGAACCTAATTTCTCTACTACACAAAATGTTTCCATAACTTCTCCATTAGCTTACCCATTTTGTGGTGCCACGGCAGTTGCAAGGTTGTACCCAGGACGCTTCCAAATCATCTTCCTCTGTCGCAAAACACACCCAGCAGTATCGTGACTCTTTACTTACAAGGGGGTAAGTTTCGGGATCGCTATCGGTGCTACTGGTGGAAGTCATAGTTTTTGGTTTGATGAAACTTCTGCTATGTTGAAGACATGTCGAACACTTGGTTTAGGCTATTAAAACCGCATGACAGTATTTTTTTTAAAGTTTATACGAAAATTTTTGATAATGGTTGTCAAAAATGAAGAAATTGTCAAGTTAATCATAAATACAACGTTGTCAATCTTATTATATAATATTGGAAACTGGTGACATTTTTATACATTCTCCCATATGAAATATACAAAGTTACTTAAATGGCATACGGGCATAAATCACAATTCTTTGGAGAAGGTACACTTACTAACGAGCTCCTAAGCGAGTTCATGATTGGACTGTGTACATGATAATTCTGGAACGGTTTCGAATTTTCCAATTCGGTTTTCAGGAATAAGTAATAAACAATGGCCAAGAAACTAACTGATGAAAATTTGGTCGTTTGCACGACAAAAAACGAGTTCATGATGTTGGAGTTTCCGTCCGGCCGTCCGTCTGTGCAGATGATAACTCACGAACGCCGGTTTCGAATTTTGAAATTCTGTTTTCAGGAATTTTAACAAATCTTTTTTTAGAATTATAGTCACGGATCTGTGCCCCTGCGTCATTGATTTGTGAATTAATTTCGGTGTTGTGCAGATTTTCACACCTGCTATATGTTGCAATGTTTCGGCGTAGATATATAGATAGGTCTGAAAATGATTTACAAATCAATGACGCAGGGGCACAGACCCGTGACTGTAATTATACATAAGAACCACTCATTAGTATTGGAACGTTAGTAAAAGGGAATTAGTATTTTTTTGCAAATACCTGCTGTATTTTGTACGAAAGCCGCCATAATGGCGATTCCCTTCGCCCACGTTTTGTTTTTAATCTCGTCTTCCTTGGCAACTCGTTCGCATAAGCAAATTTTTTGAGGAGGACTTCTTGAACTGAAGCATAAAATTTTCTACGAATAATAAGGTTTTTCAAAAAACTTACTTTCTATTAGCTAAACATTTACAAATTCCGGATTTTTCATGTCTACCTTCACTCCAACGACGATTCTCCACATTTTAGTGGCTTGTGGGAATATTATCTCTTTTTCTTTGAAGCACCTTGTAGGTACGTGACTATAACGAAGCAGATGGTAGCCACAGACTGGCAGAAAAGTGGCAACATCGCTATCCCACCAAAATAACCTAAATAATAAATTAAATGAACAATTTTTGACAAAAAATTATAAATAATGAATTCAAGTGATAGTATTTATCACGAAAAACAAGTTAGAGAACTATGCGCCCTCCACGCCCTCAACAATTTGTTTCAAACTAAGGGATATTTTTCAAAATTAGAGCTCGACACAATTTGCCACTCACTTTCTCCCGATGTCTGGATTAATCCTCATAGATCCATATTTGGTTTAGGAAACTACGACATAAACGTTATAATGAAGGCTTTACAATGCAAAGGTTACGAAGCAATTTGGTTTGATAAACGAAAGTATAACGACAATTTGATGCGACGCTTATGACAAACCTCTGTTGCAGAGATCCGAGCTGTTTAAATTTAGATAATATTTGTGGATTTATTTTAAACGTCCCCAGTGAGTACAAAATTGGTTTCGTTATGCTACCATTAAGGCGGAGACATTGGATTACGTTACGACAAATTAACGGATTCTTTTATAACTTAGATTCAAAATTAGATGTTCCACAAATAATCGGAAACGTAAACGGTATAACTTCTTAAAATTCTTCTACACTATTTTCTTGCAGAGTGAAGACTTGTTAGAATACTTGAAAGAGCAGTTAGAGTGTAAAGACAAAGAACTTTTTCTCGTTGTTCAAAGTGAAGTTGATAGCAACCAGTCTTGGCTTTTAAATAAAACCGTATACACTAACCACGTCAGGGAACGTGATGCCGAAATAGTTCAACTGAAAGACATTGTAAGTGACGGTGTAAATGTTACAATCAATCCCCTGTGTGATAAACAGACAGACGATCTAACTGACAATTGGTGAAAGATTGTTACAGTAGTTGCATGTTTTAATTTCAACCTAAACGGTTCGGAATCATATTACTGGCTGTTTAATTTAAGCCAAATTCTCAAAAGTTTTGATAATACATTTTTTGTTAGATGTATATTTCATAGTGCAAATAAAGAAACCGGAGAGAGTGTTATGCGTGTAAAGATTTTCGTATTTCACGCAGTTTAAGACACCAGTTTTTATTCCATGTTGAGATGCAAGCGAAGTGTTGTATTACCTAGTTCTGTATTTTGGTTGTGGAAACCTAAAACGGTTTTAATTTCTAAGTAACTACTTACGTGCACAAAATTCATGGTCTAGTTTGTACCGAATTGAAACAATATTTTCTGGATTGTTTACGTATTGTGATATTTTAATATTTGTGCATATTGTGAACTATTGTGAAACTTTAATTGAAATAAATTTTTTAACATAAGTATAGGTACTTACTTTTAATATAGTTTATTGTGTGAGAATACAGAAATGGTGAATTGGAAGGACTAAAATCAAGTAAAAATTACAACTAAATGTTGGGCTTATTGGCCTAAAAACGCTTTTGCCGGTCGTGTGACTCTCATTCAAGCAGCAGCAGCTACAGTGTAGGTAAACAAACTGGATGATAGCAGATCAACCTCTTCCATCCAATCCTGGAGATTTAAATGGTTGGAATTTTAATTTTTGTGTCGTCTATGATAAGTTCTCTAATGTATCCTTCACATTTCCTGCTTCATTATCACTAGGTTCCTGCAGCAGGCTGTTACTGTAACTCCATTTTTTCTTTCCTATATGGGTTTTCTTTTGGATTTGTCATAAAGGACCTGGATCTTTTTGGTCTTGTATATGTACTCAGGGCTTCATTTGAACTATCCCTTTTGGTGTGTTTATACAATTATTATCATTAGTTCACTATCATTATTAGATCAGAAGAAATAGCCAATAGAATTAAAGAGATTGTTTTGTTGGTTAACGACACACAATAAACCTTTATAGTTTCTATTGGCTATAGTAATTCATAATGATCTATTCTAGTACATACATAACTTATACTCGCGTCCTAATAAAAATTACATTAAATTCCTCGTCTTTAATGAAAGACACCTTATTTTGAGATCCCGTTCAGATCTCCTTATAACGTTGTTATAGGAATTTCTGATTTCTTTTTTTATTCTCCATCCCCTTAATTTGATTTTCAAGATCTCCTTTTTTCCTTGCAACATTTTTTTGTCTAAACCTTTTTCTTTATCTCTATCTCCTCTATGCACTCTTCATCTAAGTAAATCCTTTCTTTTTCTTGTGGTATTCCTTTATGTTGCTTATTCTTTCTCTTTCTTGAGTAATTCTCCTATGTCCTTCCTTATACTTTCGCGCCACCTCCTCATTTTGAAGCGCACTTACATTATATCTTACTTGTTTCCTTCTTAAACTTCTTTTCCTTTCTGCTCTTTCCATAGGTATCTTTCAACTTTATTTGCACTCCCACCAGATCTGACTTTTATTATTTTTTCATGTCCCTTTTCGGATGTCGTTTCTTTGGAAATGTGTGCTCATTATTTTTAGATTATTTTCTATTGCTAACGACATCATTGTCATTACTGTTCGTGTGCTTGCTTTCCCCTCCCACTATCTTCATTTCAGACGTGGCATTTGCATCACCCATTATTATTACCTATGCGTTTTCCTTTGGGATGCTGTCTATTTTACTCTAAAACCTCATAGTATATATCTTTTATCTCTTCCTCTATTTCCTCAGTAGGTTATAGCAGTTATATTTATTATGGATATATGGAAGGAAAATAAAACCTACAAAATGTAATTTTTTAAATACATATTAGATTAGTACCTACCTATTAATAGCGTACATACAGAAAATGCAACGATTATTTTGCAAATTCCAGTACTGTTAATTCCAATTTTTTACAAAAGTCATGCTTTTGGGTCACTGACTGTTTCGGTTAAACGTGATTTCGTTTACTAGTTTCTACTGTATTTATTTTTTTTACAAATTTTGATTTGCAAGGTGGAATTGTGTGTTGCCTATCACCAGTACTCCAGTCTCTCATCAAAGCATCTTTTAGTTGCACCATTGAATTTTTATAAATTCAATGGTTGTACCAAAGAGTACTATTTGGTTGTACCATTGAGTAATTAAATTCACTCAACGGTTGTACTGTTAATTTTACCGTTAAATAAAGTATTCGATTTTACTGTAATTCTTTACTAAATGAAGAATTTACATACAAATTTTAGGTATTTGATAACAATTAACATCGTTCAAAAATACATCTAAGTACATAACTTTGGTAATAACAATACAACTTGTTAACAAATCTAATTATAAATACTATAAAAATATACCTATAATTACTCTTTGGTAAATTAAAATGCAAAAGCAAATTTTACAGATTCTGTACAGGTGTATAAGTTACCGCAGATGACTTTGAATATATCCAAAAAAGGAACAACTGAAATCCAGACAGAAGGCATCCCAAAATATTCGGTATCTGTAAACAATCAATCAGTTAAGGCCTGTCTACAGTAAACGATCTTCACCTGTATGAAATAGTCGTGAAGAAGAGCTCCGTAAAAAAACCACTGTATCGTAACAATGAACGTCATTAATATAATTGGGAAGGGCAAACTGTCTGCCGATTTCACTCTAATGATGTACATCAGAGATGTTAAAGGAGCGGCAAAAAACATTATTGTCAATGCACATGATAAAAATCCGACATACTTAATCGAGATCTCCGTACTAAATCCATTTACTAAATAAAGTAATAATGTTATTATACCGAACACGCTTCCCACAAATTGCCGAAGGACAACAGTCTAAAAATAAACATTGCTCTTATCACAAAGTTGATAACGGTTCATTATACTCATTGTACCTTTTTGATACTGAAAAAGCAAAACAGGGAAGCGTACGAGAAGTTTAAAGCTGTTCCAACTGTATTCACAAAAATTAGTGTGGGATCTCCAATTAAAAACCCATAGCCTAACCACGAACTGGCAGCCAAGAATCCGGATATGAAGGGTAGTCCAGATAGGTCGCCGGTGCTTTTTTTCTGTACGATTTTTAAACAAACCAAACTGAAACAATTCCATGCACTGCATTTGTGTAAATAAATCTGTTTACTTACGTTCCCGCGAGACTTTGAAAAATTGTAGTTATCGAAGCAGTAAATGCCAAAATGTTTCTTAAATCTTCCCTGTTCATATCATTTATATGCAGGTGTTTTAGTGAGGAATTTAATTTAAATTTGTGATTAATTAAATTATCGACACCTTTTCTAATGGACCACGCAACCCGTAAGGTTGTTCGTTTTAGATCGGGTTGTAGACGAATTTGGACGATTTTACCTGTCCTTTCAGATTAAGGTGCAAGAAGGAACACTATTGGTGTTCGAATAGCCATTTGATTTCCTTGTTTTGGCGCCACTCTGTGGTTACTATACAGCTTTATGAGAAAAAAAAGGAACAGATCAAGTCAACACTACAGATAACGATAAGATAATGAAAAATGTAATTTTTGTATCCAGCATCTCATACCTACTTCGGGTATTGTTATCTGGGTTTTTTGTTTGAAAATGTTTCAAGTTCTATTTACAAACTATAAATACTAAGTAAATAGTATAAGTGGGGTGTCACAATTTGGTCAATAAATTATGATTTCTTTAAAATTTGGATATAATGCTTTGACAGACTGCTTGCTTGAATGGATGGCGAAGTAATTACCTATCTTTGCTACTGGGAATTATATGTTTCAAAATTGATGGCGCTTGCTTTGCTTGGCATTCGTGTAAGTAATAAAATTACAAAAAATAAAATCGGCCATTTTGTTTACACATTTTGAGCTTTATGCATCGAGGTAGCATTCGAATTTACACTCCCGTGGCATATCCCGCCAATGGGTTGCTACAAGATTTTACGAAACGTCACAAAATGGGTTCTTGCAAATATCTAGAACCCTTCTCGCTTAATCAACGGACTCGGCTCTGCATATTTTTCCTCCGGCGTAATTCTAGGAAATTTCTCTAACTAGGATGCTAGCCGTCGCCGTCGTCGTTCGTCTAATATCTATTTGTCTATGATGCAATCACACTATACATAATTCAAGGTACAAGGTGTAATTACGCCTTTAAATTATACATTGGGTACTTTAGCCACAGTCCAAACTCTAAATGCTTAACCTCACTTTTTTGTTTTGTAATTTGTGTTAGCACGTGAAAATAATTCATCTTTAGAAATAACCCAAAGAATGGCAAAGACAAAAAATAAGAAGAAAAATCTCGCAGAGCACATCAGCGATAAGAAAAAATCAAAAAATGCCAAAACCTTAAATCCCTTCGAAATGCACATAAATAAAGAGAAAATTAAAGTACTTGGTCGCAAGTTGAAGAACGACAGGGGTCTTCCCGGCGTGTCCAGAGCGAAAGCTCTCAAGAAACGAAAGGGAACGCTTTTACAAGAGTTTAAACTTATGAACAAATCTAATAAATTCATCGATAAACGTATTGGCGAACATAATTCTGGTTTGTCCGAAGACGATCGTGCCATGGCACGTTACGCTGCTGTAAGGTTTAAGGCTCACAAGAAATCGTCAATATTTAACCTTGCCAATGACGAAGTTTTGACTCACAAAGGACAAACTTTGAGCGAAATCGAGAAGTTCGCCAACACAAGGTCCGACGATGAAAGTAATGCAGACGAAGATACCGGTAGGTTAGAATCGGATTTCGTTGAAGATGCACATTTCGGCGGTGGTGTTCTGACTAAAACGGGAAATGAGGGTTTCAAGTCGCACAAGGACTTAATTAATCAGTTGATAGCGGAATCGAAAAAACGCAAGGCCGAGAAGCAGAAGGCGAAGGAGCAGACGCTCGAGCTCACTGAGAAATTAGACGAGGAGTGGAAGGATCTCATTCCGCTCGTTAATAATAGTTTCAAAAGGGTAGCCGAAGTGCAGGCTGACAAATCGGAGGTGGATGATTACGATAGGATTATGAAGGAGTTGAAAAATCAACCTCGCGGTTACGCTACAGATCGTTTGAAGACTGAGGACGAAATTGCCAGGGAGGAGAAAGAGAAATTGGAGCAATTGGAAAGGGAGCGACTAAGTAGAATGAGAGGGGTTTTTGAGGACGACAAATCTGAAGCACCGAAGCATCGTAGCGCTGACGATTTGGATGACAATTTCGCTTATGATTTTGAACCGGAGGTTACATTATCATACAACGAAAAGGGGGAGTCGAATGTACCTGTAGACAAGGAGATGAGAGTTGAGGTGGATGGTGTTGAAGAAGAGGAGGAAGAGAGTGAGGCGGTTGAAGAAGAGGAGGGGGACAGTGAGGCGGTTGAAGAAGAGGAAGATGGTGACGCCGAATCAGAAGATGACCTTTCTGATTTGAAAGAGGAGGATAGTTCTAGTGACGACGAGATGAATGGAGACAATGAGGACAGTGATAGAGAAAGTAGTGTGACTGACAATATAAAAGCAGATTTACTGGTCCGGAAAGAAATGATGGAGAAAGCTAGGGAGGAGCTGCCTTACACATTCACTCTTCCAAATTCGTACGAAGAGCTACATGAACTTCTACACAATAAATCGGCAGAGCATCACTGTGTTATATTGGAAAGGATGATCAAATGCAACCATCCTAGTTTGGGGGAAGCTAATAAGGAGACTTTAGGACTGCTATTTGTGTACCTTTTGCAATACATTGACGACTTGAACCTAAATTCTGACATTGTAAACTGTTTTAAAATCTCCAATTTTTTAGTGCCTCAACTGTTTGATCTTGCACAGCTTAATCAAGAGAACGCCCAACAGGCAATTTCAGAAGTGATTAAGGAAAAGCAAAGGGACTATCGAAAGAACAAAAAACTATTTCCCAGCTTAAACGTTTTAATATTTTTGAAAATTGTGAGTTGCCTTTTTCCAACATCTGATTTTAGGCATCCGGTTGTCACGCCGACAATTGTCTTCATGGATCAAATGCTGCATAATTGTAGGATAAGGTCACGAAGAGACATCGCCTATGGATTGTTCCTGGTGACGTTGGTGTTAGAGGTTTGTATCAATTTATTTCACTTGTCTCATTATACTTGAAGTTTCATTCATAAAACCAAAAAATTTTATAGCAAGATCACATTGGTCCAATTGGTCGTCAGCACGCTAAGAGGCGTCCATTTAATTATTTAAGGAAGTAATTGAAGGAAAACAGTTCTTTTGTTTTGAAAACTTTATTGTTTAAAGAAGGTCGTCTACAGGTTTTCATTACAAAATTTGTACCTAATATATCTACATACTCGTCTACATAGGTACCTACAGAAATCCTATGATCTCTGTTACGAACCCCCACCATAGTACCTATGGCATTTAAGTTCCCCAATGCTGTAGATATGTGTGTTTTTAAACTTGCAGGTGAAATAGGAACTTGAAATTTTGTTTAAAGCCATAATAGGCCATTGCAAATTGAAATAAAATAATTTCAAGATGGCGCCGCTTCAGCGTATACCGGAAGTAGCGCCATTTTGTTTTTTAGATAGAAACACTATTTTCTATTTTATTCTGATTTCAACGCAATTAAGATGAAGTACTGTAGTGAGACAGGGCTCGAGACAGGGATAATTACTCTTTCTCTTTTGCTAGAATTCTAGAGGATAGTGTTAGGACCCTAGATGTTACATTGTGTCTTGTGGTATTTTCGTGGGTATTTTAAGTTACAATTTTTTGAGGTCGTCGTCTGCCTGCAAATGATTCATTTTAATGTAAGAAATGCATTTTCAGAAACCCTCAATTTGAGATGGAAAAATCTCCAACATCTGTGAAAGGTTAGGATTCTTGCTGTACCTTGCATTACCTTCTTCTTTCTAATACCCAAAGGCGGTGAGATGGTGTCACACCAACTTATCGTATGCAGGAAAAGAATTTGCTATGGTTCGTATTTGAACGAGTGGGATGATTGTACCACAAAAGGGCTGTTACATTTCCCACTCTTCTAAAAATAGATGTTCTTTTTGGAAGAACCAAAAGCAAGGAGTAGCACCAGAAAATCTATGCCTTTCCCTGTTATGATGACAGCAGTCCCCACAATCATTACATCTGCTTCTTCTACTACCCTCTTGGCGGCCATTTCACTCTTCAGCATGGTTATGAAGTTCATCTTATTGCTATCATTAAAAACAAATTTTGTCGCGAAATTTTTTGCTGGAGTCTTTTGAGATGACATCTGTGGATGTGTCCGCGGAGTACAGGGATGAGGTTGGTGCGGTTGCGCGTTTTTTTAAGGTTAAGTCGAGGTTGGGTTCGGGAGAAGGTAATGCCGATATATTTGACGGTATGGAAAAAGGGGAGGTGGATACCTTGTGGGGATAGGTTAATGTGGTCGCTGGATTGTCCACTTGCCCGAAATTGGGATGCCGGAATAAAATGGTTTGGGTTTTTGGCGGGGTTATAATGGTGATCCTCGAGCAGTTGGCCCACTGGAATGAACATCAACGCCGCCGCCTCTCTACTGCAACGATTCGTGGTCCAAAGGGCCGGTAGGAGTGTCTCTAGTATAAACCCCGTACCTTCCAGCTACCCCCCCATTTTTGATTATATCGACTGGACTATTAATATAAGCCAATGCGACACACCACACCACAAAAAATGTCAAATTAATTGAGAGCATCGAGGTTTAAGTTCAAAACAAGTGTGGACGGACTGTGAACAACGCGAAATTGAAATCGGATTTCGCGCTATTGGATTAATAAAAAATAATAAAAAAAACTCCTACAAGGATTGCCTTGCTCTATGTTGCCGGTACTCAAAAGTCAAGGTAAATGGGCTATGGCAAATAGAAACCGCAATCAAAAGTGGTTTAAGTGCGAGCTAGAAAGATTACCTTTGTTGCCTTTTTAATTAATTAATTATTTAGATTACAATTAATGATATTAAAGAATCCATTCCTTGATTGTCATTAAATCATGGCCGACTACTAAAAAGAAAATCCGAAAAAAACGCACCAATTCAATGAATGGGAATAAGTAATATCAAAATATGTCAATTTTGATTCTTTATTAAATGCAATAGTAAGAAAATGGGCATTTCATTAAAAAAAAACTAAGTTTTTAGCTCAGTTTTTAGTCTTTGAAATTTCTTAAATTTGGATCCATAGGTACGTAGTCCAGGGAATAGAGGGTTTTAATTTGCAAAATGAGAAGTAGTTCCAATTTCTTATGCATGTCATAGACAGTCATCTGGTGGTTAAAAATCTAAGTTTTCGACCTTACACCCCTTGTGCTTCCCCCGTACCAACCCCAAAACCCTTGAAATTTGGTTGGTTTCTTAGTTTTTCAATCATATCTTTTTATAGGTTCACTTTACAAAAAAATATTGTTATTAGAAATTGTAGATCACAAAATTCGACACAACTTTGATATACATTACTTTTTTTGTGAAATGTTTATTAAAAAAAGATATAGAGCTTCAAAGTTGCGTATGTTTTTAAAAATCCTGAAATCTATGTAGATGTTTTCACCAAATTTTATACTTTATCTCTATAATTAAGAATTTTATGAGAAAATATCTTGAACTTATTGTGGTATAAATCCCGCGACCCTGCACCCTTACCAAAGGGGATGCATAATAATTCAACTTTCAACCCTTGCTAGTGAGGATATTTGAATGACTGTGAGATTGTAGCGCTTTGTAATGTACGTTTGTTGATTGTTTCACTTCATTTCAGGAAATGAACTCTCCTGAACACTCGTTCTAGTTTAACCCTTTCAAAAATCACTATAGGGGGTTGAAGTAGTCCCTTTTTGTAGGAGATTGAAACGGGTTAAAATGAAGACCACTTTTCTTATTTGATAATTGTATTCGGAAGCGCATAATCACACAGATGATTCAAATACCTACTGTTAATTTAACTAATCAACAATTGCTCAAGATTTAGTTACTTTATCGAGTTCCTATTAAACTGAATTAATAAAAATACTTTGCTGTAATGTAAGGTTTATTACAACTCAACTGCTCTGAGGCAGATTCGGTTAGACACTGAAATTTACATTATTCTTTGTAATACAGGTAAACAAGTAAGAAGGGGGAATTTTACCAATAACCAGTTTTCATTTGTTAAGTATTAACACCTACTACGACCAAGGGGTTGAAGTGCTATCATCCCCTTTGATAGGGGTTCAGGGTACCGAAATTAATAGCACCATAGCTTCATAATCGAGGTATTTTCGCATATAAATGTTATGATTATAGAGATAACATATAATTTCCTTAAAATATGTACATGTACATACATTTTGGAATCTTCAAAATAAAGACAAACTTGCAGTTCTGTATCTTTTGAAATAAAAAATTTACGAAAAAGAAGTATATCACAAATTTGTGTAAAATTCGATGGTCTACAGTTTCTGATAACAATATTTTTTTGTAAAGTGAATCTATAAAAAGATATGATTGAAAAACCCAAAAACCACCCAAATTTCTTTGGTTTTAGGGGTGGTGCGGGGGAAGCACAAGGGGTAGGAGGTCGAAAACTTGGATTCTTAACCACCAGATGTTCCTCCATGACATGCAAAACCAGGTGTCAAATTCTTGACAGAATAGCTTCCTAGCTGAAACCAAAAATTGCCAACATATGTACGCACTTACAGACGGGAAAAATTTATTCTTTAAAAGTTGCTTAAAATGATCTAAAACGTCAACATTTGATGAAATTAAATTTCGTTTAAATTGCTTCAGAAACAAGATCGTTGCGTTGTGCACATATGCAACACAATTTTTTGACTTTGACAACTTTTTTCTCCGTTTTTTGATAATATAACCCGGCCCAATTTTTTGTAGGTTGTACACAGGAAAATAAGGTCTTCCAAATAATAGAATAAAAATTTTAGGTTGCTATTTGAAAAAAAAAGTTCGATGCCGTTACGGCGCTCCAAAATTTTTTTTCAAAAGTCAAAAAATTTTTCTGTTCGGTATGCCTAAAACATACCTATATACAAAATTTCAACAAAATCCGTCGAGCCGTTTTCTCAGAAAATTGCCAACAAACGTACGTACGTACATACAGACGGAAAAAAATTTTATTCTTTAAAAGTTGCTTAAAATGGTCTAAAACGTCGACATTTGATGAAATTTTGAAATATTCAAAAAACGGCTATCGCAATAGCTACCTAGCACATGCTAGGAAGCTAAAAATTGGAACTACTTCTCGTTTTGTAGGAAATGGTCCATTTTCAGTCTCTATTTCCCGGACTAACGGTCGTACGCAACTTAACTTATCCTTTATCTATGCAACCGTTTTCAAGTAATCAATTTTCAATGTACCGTCTGTATCCGCCATTTTTTTTCAAGTCAAATTAACTTAAAACCCATACATTTTATAGGTATATCGATATGTGGGTATTAATAGAACTGAAATTTCACTAGAATCTGAAAATGCAACAAAAAATAGGGGTTGCAATTTAAAATAACGAACTTACTAGGTATTTCCGGAAGTGTCACCATTTTGAAATTTTACATCGATTCGGCTTCAGAGTAACTCCTAAGTACAGATTTTAAAAACCATACCTATTTCACTTGCCCAGGAACGTTTAACCAAAGCGTATTTAACGAATTTGGTTTAACTAAACTTCCCAAAAAAACACCCTCGTATAAACTACTGTGGACAACTGATTTTAGTGACTCGGGCACATTTACGAACGCTCAATTCAATTTATTATATTATAAACAGGGTACTTCACACTAATTGTGACTTCTTATAAACATCACAGTCTTCTACCATAGCAGTACTACTACTGCCTAAATTGGTAATGGCTGTCAGTGTAATTTTGCATCGAAATTCTTGATATATTACTTTGATGAGTGTGTAGCTACCGTAACATTTTTGTAGTTTACAGCATTATCAAAACGCTACCTTCCATCCGCCACCAAATTTCTCGCCGGAGTGCTCCACATGGCCATTCCAAAACCCTGCGTGAAGCAAATAAAAGTTCTTCCGCCTTTTCGTTCCATCTCCAGCCATCTTGTTTTAACTAAACGAACCACAACGCTAACCACTACGAAGTTAGAACTGACCGATTTAACCGAATTGGATATATCCGAGGATTTTAAACAGAGAAGTCTACAGGTTGCACTGCAATTAGTATCGGAATTCAACGAAAATTTCCATGAGTTGTCGTCAAACTGCGAAATATTTTCTCCGATTGAGGAATATTTGGGACAAATCCCCACTGCAAATTATACACCCGATTTGAGACAGTTGCTGGGGGAGATTCTGGATAAATTGAAATCGAATCACGATAAGAAACTGTACTACATTGTCATGCAGGCGAGCAAACCAAAGGCGCTGAGATTATACGAGCCGAACATTCAGAAAGTGTAAGTAAGCGTGTTCCCATAGATGACGCTCAATTTCTGTTCCTTAGATATGATGTGAAGAGCAGGAAGATAATGTCCAAGGAAAAAATGGAACGCGCGAAGCTGCTGCACAAGATTAAGGTGGAAAAGAAGGGCGCCCTACGCGAAATCCGCAGGGATAAAGCGTTCCTGGGACGTGTTAAAATTAAGGAACGCATTGAAAGGTAAACGCACGTGTCGTAACATCCTGATAATAACCCTCGCTTTTCAGTGATAAGCTCCGGAAAGAAAAGGTTAAGAAAATATTCGCCGAGGCCAACATTCAACAGTCAGAACTCAATTCAATGGACCGCAAAAATCAAAGGCGAAGAAAATAAACGTAATGATTCGACTAATTGTTTATTATTGCTCTTAAATATTTAGGGATTTTGGGTTTATCAAAGCAGGTGGGATTCCATTGGAATGACATGCACTCGTATGGTACTGGGGAAGGTTGGGGTTGCTTAATTGCCATCGGAAGGCATCTTTTCCATATTCCCAGATATTTAACGGCCAGAAAATGCTTTCGGCGATATTTTTCTAGGGCGAGTTTTTCCCTTTCTTTGTGTAAATTAAACGCGCTTGTTAAAAGAATCCGAATTCCACTACGCAGCATGTGACTTCGGTTGAAGTCTTCTACCGCATGTAAATGTGCTTGTAATTTTTTTTTCTCGTCCACGTGCGCTTTAAGCCTTTGAAGCGCTTTTTGTTTAGTTTTTAAACTGTAGATCTTCTCCGACTCATTCATTTGCTCTCTTGTTAATTTCAGTCTTCTAGCTGACTGTTTCCAAAGATGTAACATTCTGCGCATTGTGCTGGATAGATAGTGTTTGTCTGCTTGATTTACCATTCTCCTTTTTTGCCGACTGATGGCACAAAACGATCGCCATTTGTCAAAAGTTCTTTGCAAAGTTAATTGCTTCACCGCCATATTAATACGGTCGTATAAGGTACGCTTCTGTGCTTGGTATATCCGGTAACCAACTAAAATGAGAAAAGCTTTCTTCTCCACCTGTCTCGCATGAAACTGGCACGCATTCTCATACTTTTTCTCGTTTATTAAACGCACTCTGCGTTGATTTCGCAAAATGGTGAAACACCTCCTTTGAGATTTCATCGCTAATGTCGCCACAATTCTCCAATGCGCTTCTCGCTTGCGTTGTTCTCCGTTCTTATACTTTACTATCGCCTTAAAACATGCTTGCATTAGTTTATTTGTGGCAAATTGGCAAGCATGCCTTTGCTTCACATGTTTCGACCTTCGAACGTCTCTGTAAGTTACAAAGGCTTTGAAACATTTGTGAAGTAAAGATTTTTCGTAAAACAAAACCGCCAGCTGCTTCTCGTTGTTTTTGCGCGTTCTTCCTCGCGCATAACTCTGTAATAGATGAAAATACACCGACTTGAGTTTCACATTCACACGTTGCCTCATCAACTCCACCTTTTGTCTTGTACCCAATGAAATGCTGGTGAAATAAATCCAAGATCGCAGCGCTACAGCCAAGAGTCTTGGATTGCACTTAGCTTGTCGAAACACTTCAATTAATTCGCAGTGACTTTTTTTAAGTTTACGTTTTTCTGTATACATTTGCAGTTTCCTAAAGTAATACTTGAAGACCCGACTTTTAAAAGCATGGAGATGTAGTACGTTGACATAATGCCGGATGGTTTCTTGAAGGTAATTGTTGTGAATGTTAAGGGTATTCATATACAAAAATGCAAAGATTTTGTACTGCACAGCACTTTGGTGTATGAGGCGTCCCCTGCTGTGTAAACTTCGAATGTCTTTCAGGTGAGCAAAACATTTAAGCTTCAAACGGTTCTGATAGAAATAAACTCCAATTTGTTGCTTAATTTTCTTTTGTTTTCGGTTCATTATGTAAAATTTCCATCTTGAAAATGACTCATATTTTAACCTGGTGTAGTAGTGCACACTTGCTCGTAACAACAACCTCCATTGTGCTCTCTCTTCGAACCAAACTGTCTTTAACTTTCTGAACACTTTTTTCAATACCGAATGTTGGTAATGTTTTATTGCTTTTCGTATCGATATTGTTGGCATTATGTTATGAAGTAAATGGGATAGCATTTCCTTGAACTTTAAGACAGTGACAGTTACTGCGGTTACCATTATTATTATAGCAGCATTTATCAAGGTAGGTATAGTTTAGAAAACTATGAAGATGTGTAATTAATCCAGTAGCAAAAAAATGTGCCAAATTCTTAATAGATCAGCTTCCTAGCTCAAACCAAAAATCAAGCTTTTAGAAGGATTTTCAAAAAATGTATAGTGAAATACATTTATTTAAATGGGACACTGTATATAAATTATTTAAGTTTACAGCAACTCACAAAAGAAATGACCGGTACACTACAATTTTCTCGTTCAGCGTTTGCAGTGCTTCTAGCGTTTTGTAGACCAGTTTCGAGCATATTTCCGGCTACTTCGAATTAGGTTTTCTTGCAGTTTTCCTAATTCGCATTACTACAGGAGTAGTAATAGAACAATAACTTAAGACCTTCTGTAGAGGCACCTCTAAAAAGCATTATGCGGGTCACTCTGTAATTGGGCGCAAGCCTGTTGAGGGCCCAGAACAAGAGAGCGATAATAAATAAATAAATAAAAGTAAACAACTATAATGGATACATGAAGTTTTGTGTATGTCAAGCACTCTAAAGAGAACTCTTCTCTTCTCGGGCCCACCTGGAGTGTCGTCCCTCTAGGTACGTGCTTGGTTTCAATACCACTCTTGCTCTTACCTTTGTTTAAATACGTTGAAAATAAGCTTTTTTTAACGTTATTGAAAACGCGGTTACCATATAACAACAATTCCCACGTACAGTTTGGTTTATGTAGAATTTTGTGCACGTCTAACATCAATCTTTGTTGTTTACTAAACAAAATTCCAAACCGAAATATGGCAAGGTGGACATAAACGTACAGATTCAATGATCGTAATAAAAAATGGTGCTACAAAAAGCACAATTTCTCAAAATAAAAATGATCCTGACAAACCACCCTGTATACAACCTACGCGGATACACCTGGCAACCGCCCTACTTTTTATTAGAAGGGGAAAGCGGGGACGGCGCCGTCTCGTAGAGACTACGTAAGGCATTTTAGTTTTAACTTTCGCCACGAAGCATCGTTCCGTCTACGTTTGTTCATTTGTTGTTATTTAATACAGGTAGTAATCTTTTGCATTTCTTTATAATTTATCTATAATTTGTATACATCTTATGTTTTTTAAAAATAATTTTCAATCTTTGATTTGAAATCTCAACGCTTGATCATGTGTATGTAAAGTTCCGTTAGCTTTTATTTGAAATCTCTTTCATTTTTGGTGCAATGTTTGCCCAACACTTTTCCGTGAAGAGAACGTCACTGGCCCTGGAGTGGTAAATAACTGTAACCACATTTAGTTACAACACCTAATGCCGGAACTGACCTCAAATCTCAACTATAGTCGCGCGAAGATTCATTATTACGATTACCCGTCTGAGGGGTCAGAATCTGCTAACACAAAACACTTCGTGTTAGAATATATGGGCGATATGAATTGCGATTCACTAATTTCCAAATGTTCCCTTAGTTTTAAACGTTGAATTTTCCGTCAAAGGCCATGTAATTTAACATCTTGCTTTTTACAAAAGGGTTGTATGCACCAATGATGAGTCACCTGTTGTACAGATACCTTGTTTTCTACCCCAACCGATTCATTGTTTCGCAAATTGTTCTTACCTTGTATTTACTGTCATATGTTTTGTGTATGTGATTTATATTATTTATCATGCTTTATTATCAATCAATTACAGCAAATTATCTTGCACATTAACAACAGTTTCCCTATTGCTCATTCGAGATTATTGCCTATTAAAATCACTGATCGCCTTGCAAAAACATGCAAAATAACCCAGTATATTGTTCTATTGTGCGTTTCTTCCCTACTGTAATACTTCAGGTCATAGCGTTGTTTACAATTTACAACTAACGTAAGGGGGTCCTGCCTTAAATGTTTGAACACTTGCCACTTTTTGATTTCATATTTACACCCCGTTCACACGGCGACAATTCGTCGTTCGTTATTTATAAGGACACTATTATTTTTTAATGGGTACCATAACCATAACACATTCTACGCGCAAGTTCACACGAACCTACGGTATTTCGAATTGTAAAAAATGACGGATACCCGTCTGTGGAAATATTAAGAACGGGTATTTTTAACGTCCTTGGAAAATATAAAGGAATGTAAGAACGAGTTTACACTAGATGTTTTGTCGACGAATGATCTTTTTTACGACTCGTGATTCTGTTGAGGTGACGGAGAGCTTCTACTTCAAGCCCTTGTCTTACAAGTGGATGCACCCAATATGGTTTTCCTCCGATAATACCTCCATCAAAGAAAAGTATCTAAGACTCACAGATACAAAAGGTATCTAGTTACAGGTATCGTTACAAGTGCCAAGATCTGTAACTAGAGCTTTCAAAAGTATCTAGATATGTCACAACACTGGTTTTAGCGATTTTATTGAGCTTTTAAGGTGGGTAATATATTATGGGAAACCCTGTATAATTACGATTTTAGTACTAAACACACCTCAATGGACCAGCGTCTGTGGATTCAAGCACTTTCCGGCCCCTCCAAACTTTGATCGTAAGCCTCTACTGTAGTAAACTATTGAGTTCTGTATTTTTTTGTAATGCAGATGTGACCATTCCTGAAAGAACAAAGTTAACCGTGATGGAAAGAGTACCACAGTTTCCGCCCGGTTTGAAACCACCAAAGATGCAAAAACGTCTACGCTACATGCGAGGCAAAGAAATGGTTCATAACTTTTTATTACATCAACAGTATGGGATTATGGTAAGCTCATTTGCAAGTCGCAGCAAACTCATGTTACTTTGGTAGGCATTGGGCGGTGGACGGTTAAAATATCAGCACTTTGAGGTAATGAGGTTGGGTATCGGACGCAAAATGGACACACAACGTATGTTTGCAATATGGCGAGTCGACGCGCCGTGGCAACCGGTCACGAAACGTGGACAAGGACAGCGCTTGGGTGGTGGCAAGGGTGCAATCGACCATTACGTCACACCAATCAAAGCAGGTAATCTGCAACAATTTCTTAAAATAGATTTGTACGTGATATTCTTTTAGGGCGAATCATTGTAGAACTGGGGGGGAAATGTGAGTTCGACGAGGTGAAGGATTTTTTGCAGAAAATCGCAGAGAAATTGCCATTCAAGGCGATGGCGGTGTCTCATGAGCTGTTGCAGGAAATGAGGCGAAAGGAAATAGAGGATGAGAAAAATAATTTAAATTTTTATACAATGAAATATGTAATTCAGAATAATATGGGCGGGTGCCAAAATTGGCTGTCCCCATTTGATTTTAAATGGTTTTGTAAGCATGTTTGAAAACTAGCGTTGATAATAAATTAATAGTTTTTTTAATAGTGGTCAATAGGTATTAATCTGTTAGGGGATGGGTCCTTGAAGTCCAGAACATTTAACAGAACTAAGTAGATCTGTCAATAATTGCATTAAAATAATTGGGGAAATCTTTATGAATGATGTACTTTCTTATAGTTCAATTAGACTAGACTAATCACCTTTGTAAGTGCAATTGTAATAATTGTTACTGCATAGTTCATGCAGGAATTAGAATTGGCAATTGGTTTGATATATTTAGAGTAATTTCAAACAGTTCCAAGATTGGGCTACTAGTTCAAAAGTTACAGCCCTTTGAATTTTCTTTCGAAATTGGTTTTTAGTCCATAACTTTTGATTGAGACGTCTAATCGAAAAAGTACAATTCGATTTGGATTCTACGCACCAAAATTAATAAGAAGAAGTGTTTTCCCGAGAAATTTTGGTGTAGTCGGTTTTTGGTAAAAAAGGAAGGTTTTTGAGGCCTCAAAAAAAATGCCTCAGATCGACCGGAAAAAAACATTTTCTTTCCTTTTGATGAGACCTACCATTACAATACCATGAAGGGTAGAACATGTGTTTACCCCCACCCCCCATTTTCTAAAGTTTAACTTGGCACCACTAAAGGCATGTGTATGCAAAATCTGAGAACTGAGATTTCTGTACAGTACTAGCGTTGAGTAGCGTAATCATTTCGAGAAAACAATCTGTATTTTTTTAACCTCCAATCTTTATAGTGGATGGTAATATTGACACATCTCACTATTCTATTCTTTACACTAAGGTAGGACTAATAAAAAACAAAACAAAAATAAAGGTTCAAACCACAAACGTTTAATGAAAAAAATCACATCATTTGGTGTATTTCCAATTGCGTATTAAAATATCTTATATCACAGTTTACAATATTGAATACCATATTTTTTAGACTGCTGAAATATTATTTTGTATTCTTAAATGTCACTTTTTACCCTAGTAATTAAAAAAATTGTTTAGTGTCCGCCATATAAGTCGTTAGTTAGAACCATAGATTACTGATCATCACTCAAGAGATAATTAATTAAAAAATAAAATACTGGCTGCTATAATACTATCTGTTCACAAGAATTTTAAGAGATCCATATAAGTTACAGTATTTTATCATTCCTGGTAAGAAGTAAAAGAACAAAACGCAAAAACACAAAATTTCGTAGAACTCATCAACAGTCAAGCAACTTTGATAAACTTAACTCTGCAGCTGTGTTTGATGCCATGTAGTATTGCGTCAAGTATCTAATTATATATAGCGGTACTATGGCCGTTATAGGTACGTTGATTGTGGCAAATTTCTTCCCATCAACTTCATATTTAACTGGTGTTGTAACTGGGAAGTGCAAAGCTTTGCTTACAATGCCTCCTATAGCTTCAACGCAGGACAAAAAACTATCGACCAAAACGACATAATCTGAAGCCTCATTCATTTCCTTTCGATATATCACATCAAGCATATATTCTTCTGTCAAAATCGCTCTCACATTTGCTCGAATGTTCTTCCACGCGGAGATGTTGGATGTGACGACGATGTTGCTGAATCCATTCATCAGCTTTTCAGTAATGCGAGTTTGAGCCAGCTTGTAACACTTTGCATTAGTATTTAACAAATATTCTGTCACGTTCTGTACATCATCTAGCACATCTTCTAAATAAATTAATCCGAGATGTTTAGCCACATAGGCGGCATTGCTTAGTGTGATTAAAATTAAAATGTCCACTTGACATAGTACTAATGGATCTCGCCTGAAATTACTAATGTGGCTGTCTACATTTATATTCTTTGCCTCTTGCACAACCTTACGAAGTTTCTTCTTTGGCTCAGTTTCTAATTTATCACCTGAATCAGATGATTCAAGTGACTCAGATACTGAACCGTCAGATAAATCTGGCACCGAAGAGAGCACAACATGTTGCACACCAACACTCCTTGTTACATTTGCAACAGATCTGTATTTATCTTTGTCAATGCCTTCAAGTTTCAGTTCTGGACATAGTACTACTCTATCTATCAAGTAGTTAAGTTCACAATCCAGTTTCTTGTAAGTGGGTTGCCAGGGGCGCAGCCCTCCATTAATCATCACTAAGTGCAGCAAATCCTTAATCATTCCATCAATGGGAATCACTTTATTAATTGTATATTCAACAAACTGTTTATGTAAATCTCTGCATCGTTGCTTAATATTTCTAGTACCGGTATTTGACATTACTAAGTACAGATCCTTACGTAGCATAGGTTCGGAAGTGAAGCAGGATGGATAATAAGAATCTTCTCCAAAAATAGTTTTAATCGATGTCAACCTATTACAAACCTACAAGGAAAAAAATGTCTGTAAAAATATAGCCCATTTCCATTCTGCAATTTATTTTGTAATGATAAAGCAGTACTCACTTTTTCATCATTATTTGATCGTCCATCATTATCTCCACTATTGAGTGAATTCATTGCCTTAATAGAATCTCCTCTGATGATTAACACACTCTAGAAATAAAAACCACAGCTTCTGTGTAAAAACATTTAATAACTTCATAACAATAACAATATTTTTATTCAACCACATGAAACATCACTAGAAATTGCATGGTTGCCAACTCTCAAAAATGTATGTATCGTCGCAAGTTGTATATACAGGGGCGGAACCTCTCAACCGTGGTAAGACTTTGTTGTATATAACAGATCAGTAAACAAACTCGAGTGGCAAACAACGCGTGCTGATAGCGGATTAAATCATTATTCGCTCATTGACAGTTTACAATCTCTAGTGAAATTCAATTCTTGACTTGTAAATAACTTACAATGCGCGCGCACCTTGCATTCTCTGTCTCACTTTTTTAAAACTTTCCACAACAGTCCACCAGTAATTATTTATTTCGCAACGTTCAAAATATTTATGACCTGAACAACCGCACGCATGGAATCCTTGACTCGATCTCTTCCCGCGGGCGAACCGTCGTCTATCTCGCGTTGTTATCCCTATACCTTCTCGCCCACGAACGCGTTTATGCACACACGTTTTAATATATATGTTCGCCATAAAATACAATATGCATTAGGTACAA
>NW_022170738.1:6268805-6269286 GCF_008802855.1 Photinus pyralis
CCGTTCTAATTGTAGTTTCGCATTTAGTAATCGGCGCATCAGGATCACAGAAACGCGGGAATGTGTGGAGTAGAAAACATTTAATTCATAAAATTCGTGTTATGGCCTCCTGGTAATAGTCTCTGCTTTCAAAATTGTGAAATCATGAGCACAGGAGAGCAGGAAGGCGTGAAGTGGGAAATATTTATTTGTAAAATACATTATTTAGTACTATGTTCTTCTAACAGTAGTGTCCCATTTAGAAATCGTTGCATTAGGGTCACAGAATCGCAGGAACGTGTTAAATTGAATTTTGTTAACTCGTATTATGTACTCCTGATAATAACAGCGCCTTTAAAAATTTTTAAATCATGATCAGAGGAGAGCAGGAAAGTGTAAAGTTGGAAGTATTTCATTGTGAAGTACTTTATATGGTACTATGCCCTTCTAATTGTAGTTTCGCATTTAGTAATCGGCGCATCAGGGTCACAGAAACGCAGGA
>NW_022170738.1:6269386-6450103 GCF_008802855.1 Photinus pyralis
TGGTATCTGAAATTTGGAATCTGAAAACTGGAATCTGGAAAATGGGATCTGGAAATTGGAAACTGGAATCTGAAAACTGGAAACTGGAATATGGAATCTGGGAGCTGGAATCAAGGAACTGGAATCTGGAAACTGGAATCTAGGAACTGGAATTTGGAAACTGGAATATGGGAACTGGAATCTGAAAACTGTTGTCTGGAAAGTGGAATCTGGAATCTGTAAACTGGAATCTGTAAACTGGAATTTGTAAACTGGAATCTGTAAACTGGAATCTGGAAACTGGAATCTGGAAACTGGTATCTGGAAACTGGAATCTGGAAATTGGAATCTGGAAACTGGAATCTGGAAACTGGAATTTGTAAACTGGAATCTGGAAACTGGAATCTTGGAACTGGAATCTCGAAACTGAAATCTGGAAACTAGAAACTGGAATCTATAAATTGGAACCTAGAAAACTAAAGAAAGAGAGATAGAGAGAGAGAGAGAGAGAGAGAGAGAGAGAGAGAGAGAGAGAGAGAGAGAGAGAGAGAGAGAGAGCAGAACGACTTAAATAAAGCGAAGGAGAGGTAAAAGCCGAATACGATAAATTATCCACAACATTAGGTAAAACCAAAAGCGGATAAAACCGAGAGAACCGATGCTCCGATTCTTGGAAACTGGAATCTGGAAACTGGAATTAAGTAATTAAGTTTAGGAATTGGAGAACGGAATCTAAGAATTAGTAGATATATAAAAATTGTAATCGGGGAATATCGGAATTTGGAATCAAGAAATCTGAATCCTGGAACCTGGAGGCTTTATTTTAAATACTGTGAATTGGAAGGTGGACTGGAAGCAATCAGGTCAATGTTGCTGGAACTGGAAAATGGAAACTGGAAACCAAATATTGGACTGGCTGGAAACCGCTGCGAAGTGGAGAAGGATAGAATGGGTCAAATGTCGATGCAGCAGAAAATCCGATATCCATAAAATATACCATGAATTTTAGGAAAAATGTCGAATAAGTGGAAGAAACTGGAGAGGCAGTAAAAAAGGGAGCAAGATGGAAGACTAGAACCAGACGTAGACATATTCGGTTCGCAACAATCGCGAGTTTGTATCTAACGAGACTTGGTAATCTATGGTTTGAAGTGGGTGCAAAGATATCCAGATTTTCGGTAAGTTAATCTCAAGTGCTCCCATCGAAGATTTTCGACGGGTAGGTATATAAGGCACAATGATGTTTTACTAGTTACTTTACGTTCGTGGATTTAGTGTTGACACCATGAAATTCCTCGCTATCTTTTTCTGCTTCATCGCCTGCTGCTCTGCCATCTCGGTCAAAAATGAACGTGTGGAAATTGATTCCATCCTGCTCAATGAAATGGTGGACGCCTACGTTGGGCTCCTCAAGGAAATCGATCCGATCAGCATCAAGGAGGAAACCTTCTTCGACGTCATTGGGTAAGTCTCCGGCTGTGACTCCTTAATCGTCTTTACATAGTTGTCATTTCAGAATCTACTTCAAAGTAAAGAACGTACACGCTGAGGGCTTCTCCAACATCTCGCACAGCATCTCCTACAACTTGAGCTATCCTCTCTCAACCTTCAACGTCAACATGAGCCTTCCCAGAACCTTTGGAGCTGTCGAACTTTGGGATACCACTTTGCCTTTGATTTACGGAAACGGAAGCTTGAGGTAAGCCAAACGGCATTTCTATTTTTCATCCCCTAAAACAATGATCTTTCAGTTTCGATATCAAAAATGTTCAGTTCATGATGCAAATCGGTTTCAACATGACCTCCATGCTGTTCGAACCAGTCGTCTTCAAGCCTTCCATTGAAAACGCACAGTTCGCAATCACCGGTGTCAACCACAACGAACAGTACAGTCAAGAACTCAGCAACAAGGTCAACCATGCGTTGAACGTTGTCGTCAACGATCCAGAGATGCACGCATCCGTGGCAGCGGAAATTAGTGCCTTTTTGAATGGCCAATACCGTTCCTTCCCACCAAAGAAGTGTTGGTGGTGCCCAAGCTAAACCCTTAATTTCTGTTTGAAAATAGTAAGCGGCCATTAACAAGTCTCTTCTTTCTAATTCTTTTAGATAACAGAATGAGTTTAGCGTTAGGGAATAAGTGTTCAGACTTTGATTATACTGTTTTATATTCAAAGGTTTGTGCAATAAAAATCTGAGAAAATGAACAAAAAGTGCCATTTTTTAAATGATATTTGTACATACTGGTTTTTGGGGTGAAATTCTGTCTTACAAGTCACGATCGAATCTGTTTTCAGTACAGGGAGTGCGCTCGCAGAAGATCAAAGAAAAGGAAATTTTATAACCATAGAAACTAGATCTGTTTGACATCTAGCGGAAAAAAAAGGAACTATGAAACAAAAACTCTACCAACAAAACTAACTACAGCGAGAACTTGCACGAGAAATACACAGAGGGCGTAAATGGTAACAATCTAAAAAAAATTACCAAAGTCCTCGTGTGAGATCGCAGGGACTTCAGCGCATTTTTGTGTGGCAGATCAGTATTCTATTAGCCACTTTCGACTCAACCATCAATAACAGATCTTGTCGAAGTCTATTACATTCACTAACCGTTTCCCACTTTCCGCGTGCACCCGCAATTCGCTTTTAAAGTTTAAATCGTGTCGGGGGCTACCACATTCCCTTTGACGGTAGCCACTTCCGACGTTCCGTTCACCCGCAATTCGCTTCTATTGGCGACACGAGAAAGAGAGACACCGATTCGAGATTTACGAAACGTTAAACCGCGTGAGTTCGCAACGGAAGGTAAAGGCGCCCGAAGTTGACCACTTCTCGAAGACGCGCGCGCACGCCTCGCAAAAGGTCGTTAATTTCGCCCCTAGGACAAAAAACAAAACAAAAACTTAAAAACCTTCACGTTAGTATACTACGCTCGAGGATGACGCCCAGATGTCGCCAACCCAACATCATGTAGCCATGTCCCTAAGGTTGACAAATTTCACGGCCCTGTAGATACACGTACACCCGTTGCCTTTCTACAAGAGTTCTTCTACGCGCCCACATTTGCAGCCAGTCAGCCAACCAGCCAGCCAGCCAGCCAGCCAAAGTGAGATTAAAAGCTACTTTTTACAAATAAAGTTGCAAAAATGCGCTAAAAACCACACAATGCGCAATAGAACATTTTAGCTTAAATAAACACTCATAAAGATAACAATGTTCCCCGGATTGTCGAATGGTCTGATGGTCTTTTTGATTGATGCATTTATTGGTTCGATGGTAGACGTTATTGTTGTTAAAATATTTGCACATAGGTGATCACTACAGGCAGCGATGGATTACGCCACGTGGTTTTTACGCGCGTTGGAATTCTATACCGCAGTTCGCCTTCGTAACTAACCTCCTGTCTCGTATCCTCTTTACACGCAACTTAGATTCCACCCTTTTTGTTCCTAATTTTTACCTTAAATTAAAAATCCCCCAAACTTGGTCTCTTTCACGAATTCTTTGAATGCTGAATTTCAGTTTTTCCCCGACGATATACAAATACAAAATTTCTATGATGATCGAGTTCCCTTGTAAAGACTTGACGCAATACGCCCTCGTGGCTTAACGCACATTTTCCCGCGGCCTTGAACGGAATCCTTTTTCTCTGTCGCGCTTTGAATTCACCTCTTTTGCGGCATAGTCTGAATTATTGACCAACTAACTCTTTTTCTGCTTGCCCGTTACCAGTTACCCGTTACCCGTCTCCCGTCTCGTTGGTCGTTTGTCGTTTCTCGCTTCCAGTTTCCCGCTTCCCGTTTCCCGTTTCCAGGTTCCAATTTCCAATTTCCAGTTTCCAATTTAGAATTTCAAATTTCGAATTTCGAATTCCGAATTTCGTGTGGCGAGTTTCCGAGTTTCGAGTTTCTAAGTTTCCGATTTTCCAAGTGTCCAAGTTTCTAAGTTTCTAAGATTCTAACTTTCTACGTTTCTAAGTTTCTAGGTTTTCTAGTTTCTAGTTTCTTTCTAGTTTCTAGTTTCTAAGTTTCTAGTTTCTAAGTTTCTAAGTTTCTAGTTTCTAAGTTTCTAGTTTCTAAGTTTCTAGTTTCTAAGTTTCTAGTTTCTAAGTTTCTAGTTTCTAAGTTTCTAGTTTCTAAGTTTCTAGTTTCTAAGTCTAGTTTCTAAGTCTAGTTTCTAAGTTTCCAGTTTCTAAGTTTCCAGTTTCTAAGTTTCCAGTTTCTAAGTTTCCAGTTTCTAAGTTTCCAGTTTCTAAGTTTCCAGTTTCTAAGTTTCCAGTTTCTAAGTTTCTAGTTTCTAAGTTTCTAGTTTCTAGTTTCTAGTTTCTAGTTTCTAGTTTCTAGTTTCTAAGTTTCTAGTTTCTAGTTTCTAGTTTCTAAGTTTCTAGTTTCTACGAAAAATCTGAAGAATTTTAAAAATCTGAAAAATCTGAAAGATCTGAAAAATTTGAAGCATCCGAAATATCCGATTAAATCCACAATAACGAAAGAATCTGAAAAATTTGAAAGAAGCGAGGCATCCGAATGATTCGAAAAATCTGGAGAGTAATTTGAAGAACCCGAAGTTCCTAAAAAACCTGAAGAATACAAAGAATTCGACGCATTCGAAGAATTTGATTAAATCCATGGAATCCGAAGAATTCAAAAAATCCAAAGAGGAATCCCGAATATATGGCAATATGCTTGAATAACCTTTTTCAAATTTTCTTGAAACCTTCATAGTATATATCGTTTAATTTTTCTTGTTCTTTTTTCGAATATTCTTGAAACAAACATAGTTTAGGTTTAAATGTTGCTGAAATCTGAAGAATTTGAAAAATGTGAAAAATCTGAAGGATCTGAAAGACGCCCCAAGACCCTAAAGGAATAAAAAATAAGAAGAATTAAGATTAAGCCTTTAAGCGTCTCTCTTAAAATGGTTTTGGATTTCGAAGGAAATTAAACAATAGGTATGATTCTTTTAAAGTGATATTATATTTTCTTAAAATTAAGATAAATTATTACATTAGAATATGAGATTTTAGTATGCTCGGACGAATGGGCACCACCAGCAATCCGTGGGCGGTGAAGAACGGTACTGACCATTCAAAAAAGCGGTAATTTTCTCAGCAACAGAGGCGTGCATTTCTGGATCATTCACCAGAACATTGAACGCATCTCTGACTTTTTTGCTGAATTCTCGACTGTAGGTACTCTTCGTGGTTGTTGACACCGGTGATTTCAAACTGTACTTCTTTAATGGAGGGCTTGAACACGACTGGTTCAAACAACATCGAGGTCATGTTGAAGCCGACCTCCATCACGACTTGAACACGTCTGAGATCAAACCTGAAACTTTATTAATGTAGAGAGTAATAGATGAGAATGCCGTTTGGCTTACGTCGCGCTACCGCTTCCGTAAATCAAGGGCAAAGTGCTATTCCATAGTTCAACGGATCCAAATGTTCTGGGTAGGTTCACGGAGACCTTGACGGCTGTTACTGGAGAGTTCTTCTCTAACGAGGTATCGTATGTGATGTCTGAGAAGCCTTCCATGATTGCGTTCTTCACCTCGAAGACGTAGCTGAAATAACAGTTGCATTACAATCGACCTTAAAGCATTGAACATTAGCTCTTACCCATTTGACTCAAACAATTTTGCTTGCTTTACGTAGAGCGGGTCCATGGCTTTGAGAAGGCGAACGTACATGTTCATTAAGCCATTCAGCATATCAACATCCAATGTAAAACGTTCATTTTGGATGGGAGTGGCGAAACTGCAAGCGATGAGGCAGAAGAAGACAGCGAAGAGATTCATGGTGTGTCAATACCTGGTCAACTTACGAAAGTAAAGTGAAGTATGGAAAACGTGTGCGCTTTTTATACGAATTGAGACTCTCAAATAGACACTTGAGAATGTAGTAACAGCACTCACCTGGAGATAACGTCGCTCAGTTGGGTGCCATCAAAACAATCCCCTTAAACTTTACGCGGATTTTCCCCAAGCTATGTTGGATATTGAACCACGAACCGATGATTCTTGCAGCTTGGCCACAAACGGCGAACTTTGGTACGTGATTATTAACTCTTGTAATTTGAACTGTAAATGGTGTTGATCTTTAGATACTCGAAAGTTTGGGTAGATCTGAATCCAGGTTCCAAGTGCAAATTTTTGGGCAGTGACGTTAACTGTAATGATGAAGATAGAAGTACCGGCATCACCAGGTAGCATATGGGGGATTTAATTAAAACAATGGCCGTAATGTGACTACATATTGCAAAAATAAACAGAACCAGAACAATTTCTCTAATGGATGAATGGACGGTCGAAAGGACGGATGGAGAAACGGACAAAATGTAAACAGTAGCACATTTTTTATTTAAAAAATACGCTAAAGATCTCACGTCAGGTGTCCAAAATACAATTTAGTTCCTGTACATCAATGCAACGTTTTTTGCCATTTCACCGAAGAAATTAGTGCATAACCAGATGTTCTGCTCACGTGTGGGCATCATTGTATAGTAATGACTCCTTTTAAATAATGAAAATAATACAGATTTCTTTGCGATTCCTTGAACCTGGATTAAGATTAAACCAGAAAATTTGTTTGAATTCCTTTACAGAGTTTGGAATATCTAAGGATCAAGATCATTTTACGTTTGTCACGCTTCAAATTCATGGTCCATGACTAAGCTTCAAGACTCGGCGGTTCGTGGTTCAAAATCTAACGTGGCCTGTCGAAAATCCTCGTAAAGTTCAAGAGAAATGTTTTGATTGTAACCAAATGAGCGGCGTTATCTCTAAGGTGAGTGCTTTTACTACAACGTACTACGTAATATGTAGGTAATACACTTCAGCTCTCAAGAGGAGCACATGAACCTAAATGGCCCACAAATTCATTAAACCTTACATCCCTAATAAAGAATTTTGAGTCAAGCTCCTCTGTTACAAAAAGTTTCCAAAGAAAGAGGAAATTTGGGAAAGTAAGGTAAAATATAAATGTAGAGCCAACCAAAGGACACAAATTTTGAAATGCTGGATTCAACTTCTTTTCACTCGTTTCTTCACAAAGAAGTAAAGTTGTAGATAATCAATTTTTACTGGGTTAATCCTAAACTATAAACGATAGCACTCCAAATGTACTGTGTCACTTAGACTGACTATTGACCCCATGATAACGACCAACGTTTTCAATACGTAAAGGAGACTAGACGGTATGGTACTTCAGATAGGTAGATAAACAGTCATCGTGCGATTCAGTTGATGTTGTTGCTTTGGGCAACTATGTTACGATGCGTGGATTTGTTGATGCTGAGCCCTACCAAACTATATCTGACAGAGGTCACATCATCATGATTTTTTCAGACCCATAGGGCAGTCACGTCCGTAAAAAAACCTTTCCCTAAAAACCTTCGTAGGTGCTATTCGTAAACCTTTCCCAAATTGCTTGTTCCCTTCTCAAGTATGGGTGTTCTCTGGTTCTTCTGAAAATGGAATAAGTACAAGAACCATTAGCTTTAGTTGCGCCAATAGGCTACCTTCTCTTACCCTTTTCGAAGATTTGCCAAACCCTATGAAAATTAACTCGTTCCATCTAACTTATGCATACGCATCCAATACAACAATCGTAGATCCGTATCCAACGTAGCCTGTCGAAAACTCGCGTAAAGTTCAAGAGGAAAATTTTCATTGCAATCATTTGGTGGCGTTATCTAAGGCGAATGCCTACAATCTCAAGTGTCCAATTTGAGAGCTTCATTTAGTATAAAAGGCGCACACGTTTTCCACACTTCACTTTACTTTCGTGAGTTGATCAACCATTGACACACCATGAAGCTCTTCGCTGTCTTCTTCTGCCTTATCGCTTGCAGTTTCGCCGCCACCATCCAAAATGAACATTTTGCATTGGATGCTGATATGCGGAATGGCTTAATCTACGTAAAAGAAGCGCAATTGTTTGGGCCAAATGGGTAAGAGCCAAAGTTTATTGACTAAAATCGATTGTAATGGAATTGATATTTCAGCGTTGTCTTCGAGATGAAGAGGGCAACCGTTGAAGGCTTCTCAGACATCACACACGGTATGTCCTTCGAGATGAACTCTCCACTGACAACCGTAAAAGTCGCCGTGAGTCTACCCAGAATATTTGGACATGTTGGATTCTGGAATAGCAGTTTACCCTTATTTTACGGAAGCGGTAGCGCGGCGTAAGTCAAACGGCATTGTCGTCTATTACTCTTTTACATTAATAAACTTTTAGGTTTGACCTCAGACGTCCTCAGGTCGTGATGGAAGTGACCTTTAACATGACCTCGATGTTATTTGAACCAGTCGTGTTCAAGCCTTCCATTAAAGAAGTACATTTTGAAATGACCGGTGTCAATAACGACGAAGAGTACAGTCGAGAATTCAGTCAAAAAGTCAGACAAGCGTTGGAAGTTCTGGTAAACGATCCAGAAGTGCACGCCTCTGTTGCTGAGAAAATTACTGCTTTTTTGAATGGCCAGTACCGTTCTTCTCCACCCAGGGGTTGCTGGTGGTGCCCATTAATCAGAACATACTAAGATCTAATTTAATGAATGTAATAATTTAATTTATCTTATTTTTAAGGAAGGTTTTTTACTAATAAAAAAAGTTATTTAAAAAGTACTTATATAATTTACTTTCAAATCTTTAACTTGGATACTTACCTGTCAGCTTTAGCAACATTGACGAGGTCTAAACGTACAATCGAGCGAATGGTGGAGTACAGCTTGTAATAAAAATTACTCGCTGCTCTTCCACTCAACCCGTAATAATTGTTTAAATGATCACACAATGCTATAAAATTAGTTGCATGCGTTATGTAACAAGAAAAAAAAGAAGCACACTACCTGACCACTATATAATATCTGAGCTTCTAGCATGATCGACTTGCGCATGCGTTTAAATTGTTTTAGATGTTTCGAGTTTAGAGAATTTGGGAGAGGGTTATAGAATTTTGTAGATGTTAAAAGTGAAGCATCTTTCGAAGAAAGATGTATGTGTAATGGTGGACTTATCAATCCCCTAAACCTCACATTTAAATTATTAACATCTATTCTGTAAGTTATTTTATCATACAAATACGCCGATGTTTTGTTTAAAATAATTGAGTGATAAAGCGATAAGCTATGCAGATCGAAGCGAAAGGTCCTTACTAATGCGGTGGTGCTAGACCACGACGTCGCTGCAAACCACATAAATACGCTATAGCACTGCCGAAAATGACGATTTTTTAGTGATCGCTCATATTGCACCTGCGAGGATCATGGTGGAGGTTAAAGCAAAAAAGTGGAGTAGGACCCGGGAGCTCGAGGAATGGGTTCAGGGTGGCAGGAAATCTGGAACCCTCATCTTGATTACGAGTGTGGGTAAGTAGGTTGAGCGCAAGGGGAGGCAAACTACCCGCTTACTCAGTTTTAGTTGTTACCTCCACAAGTTAGGGAAAAGCAGGGATGGCCTTTGCCTCGACTGTCAAATGAGATACGGCAAGGAGCATCTTTTCTTCCAGTCCCACTAGAGCCACAGCCACTAGAGGGACGGACTTGAGGTAGCAGTGGGGGTCGTTTTGACGCTGCATAACAGTATCAAAATGATGTGCATCGAGGAGGAGAAATGGAACAGAGAGGGTACGCTCGAAGTGGAAAGTAACACAAGAGAAGACGAAATCATTATAGTTAATGACGGATGTGCGGGATAACCAACACCACCCAACCCGAAATAACCGCTCACGCGGTTCCGAGTTGGAGATTTTGGTTAACCAAAGGAATTGTTCCCAATCTAAAAAAAAGTTAATCGTCCATGTTAATATGTAGGCACAACCAAGGAAGGGACTAACGTAACTGTTTATGTTGAGTTGCTGAATGGGTCCGCAGAATTTCTTTTAATGGGCGTAGAAAATTAGTGCATAAAAGGTAATCTTGCTCTATGAACCGGACAGAGCAAGATAGGAAGAGCACAAAATTCCTGTGCGTCAAGTCTTAGGTTTTTGCCGTTTTCCCGACGAAATTAGTGTGTACATGAATGTTGTGCTGATATGCATCATTCCGCAATACTTTGCTAATATTTCTTTGCAATGTAAATACCTTGAACCGGGATTCAAATTAAACCAGAGACTTTTTTCAAATTCATTTAGAGTTTAAGGATCAAGGTTTAATGGTCACGCTTCAAATTCGTGGTCCATGGCCAAGATTCAGTTGTTAATGGTTCAAGTTTTAAGTAAAGATTTAAAATGTCATCTGAAAAACTCTTAAAGTTCAAAGTTCGTGATTCAAAGTCAAATATATTAGCACTTTAACCCATGCATTAACATGTGCGTCAAATATAGGTAGATCATCCCTTACCCGCCACTCAATTTCAATGCTTTTCTAAATAAGAAAGTTGGAACTGCGCATGCGCAAACCTAAATTTTGAAACTAATGTTAGATTTTCCTTTGTTCCAAGCGCCTAAATATCAAATTTCACTTAAATGCTTCCATAGATAAAAAGGTTGGCACTGCGCATGTGCAAAATAAAATTTTGAAACTGGCGCTAGATTTTCCTTTATTCCAAGCACCTATGTATCAAATTTCATTTAAATACTTTTATAATTAAAAAAGTTTGCAATTCGGTTTATAAATGGTCGAGATGCGAAAAGGGCACTGTGAATTTTGAATCGATTCGACTCAACTTTTGGCATTGCGTATTATATGGCTAAAGCTATGCCCATATTGAATTTCATGCAATTCAGTTAATAACTAACGGAGATGTAAAAGCGATCGGACATTTCTAAACAAAGTTATCGTTCACACGGACAGATACAGGGACAGACAGACAAAGGAACAGACCAACAGACAGACGACAGACAGCAATACAAAATTATAAAAGATCTCTAGGATCGCTAATAAACGGCAAAAGTGTAAAATTATGGAACATGTAAAAAACGGTTTTTTGTTTTTTTTTACAATAACTTTTTTTGTAAGCGGTACAGAAAAAAATCCTTCCTTGGTGCAAGACTCGACACCATAACGAACCAAATAGCGAAAAAAGTAGAACAATAGCTCTTAAGATAAAGAACTAGTAGCGTCGCAAAACGAGAGGACGGACGGACGGACGGACGGACAAAGTGAATTTGTATCCAAAGCAACCTGTCCCCAGAGCCCCCGAGCCTAAAATTATTAGACTCATTTAGAGGTTATCAAATGACCTTCAAGGTTCTAAATTAGTCTCTTGGAGACCATTAGAGCTTATTGGCGGTTTAAAGCAGTAAGAGGGTGTTGGAGGTTTTTGGTGATTTTTCATGACTGTATGCGACTTTAATGTACCACTAGAAACTAAGAAAAGTTTTTCATGGCTTTGAATCCCTTAAAAGTCCATGAAAGTGTTTAAAGATTGTTAAGGTTCTCTTAAACACGATCGGAAAACTCTCAAAGGTTTTTGGAGATCTATGGCAGATACTAAAATCTCTTGAAATGTGTTTCATGGCATTTAAAAGGTTTCGGGAAAATTTATTAAGTCTTCGAAGTGTGTTATGGATTTTCACCCTTAAAGGCCTTCAAAAACTCTAGAAATTAAATAGAGGCTCTTAATATAGATAGATTAGATCATACCGAAACTCGACAACATTTGGAGGCACACGAAGACTAGCGAAAAGCCCGGATTTAAGTTACATCTACCAGACAGTTAATTACCATGGAAGCAAATGTATGTAAAAGGAGGTAGGAAAAGGGGGATAACTTTATCTGATACATAAAAGACCCTTAAACTATTTTAAATACTATTAAAGAATATAGATATAAAATCCTAGGAGCCTCTTGTATACGCTAAAGATCCATGGAGACCATAGTATATGCTACCATTGAATAAAAATGTTTTTATTCAATGATGCTACTTAACTGGAACACAAGAGATTACCCCTTAGAAGCTTTTGGATGCGTTTTGAAGACCTCTAGATTTCAAATCCACTTAGAGATGAACCTTAAAGATCGTGAAAGACTAAAAGATTCTTTAAGATGGTGGAAACATTGAAAACATGGGATGACTCATGAAGAGTGTTAAATACACCTAAATACCAGTAGAACTTCAAGGATTGTAGACTCTTGAAAACTGTTGAGGGTTTTTGAATGCCTTTGCAGGTATTAAAGACTCTAAAAGACTGAAGAATAGTTTACAAATCTCTACAACACCATTGTACACTACTTAATCGTTAAAAACGCCTGAAAATTTGATTTATGAGACACAATAGCACGTATCTTCAATATGGGAAAATACAGAGTGACCATTTTAAAGCTTACAAGGCCATCAGAACAAAGCCTGCTTTTGCCTTTTTGTGACGTTTGGTAAACATTTAAGCTTTCTACGTACGTTTAAAGCTCGTCACGTCCCAGAACCTGACCGGCAGGTCATTCAAGTTACATCTGAAGGGAAAATGAACTACGACCAAATTAAGTAGCAAGTTTATTTTGCAGAAAGTCTTTCTTAAAATTAAAATAAATTATTACATTACAAAAGTTAGACCTTAGTGTACTCTAAGGAGCGGGCACCACCAGCAATCGGTGGGCAGTGAAGAACGGTATTGGCCATTCAAAAAAGCAGTAATTTTCTCAGCAACAAAGGCGTGCATTTCTGGATCGTTCACCAGAACGTTCAACGCATCTCTGACATTTTTGCTGAATTCTCGACTGTACTCTTCGTCATTATTGACACCGGTGATTTCAAAATGAACTTCTTCAGTGAAAGGTTTGAACACGACTCGTTCAAACAACATCGTGGTCATGTTAAAGCCGACTTCCATCACGACTTGAACACGTCTGAGATCAAACCTAAAAGTTTATTCATGTAGAGAGTAATAGGTGACATTGCTGTCTGGCTTACGTCGCGCTACCGCTTCCGTAAATCAAGGGCAATGTGCTATTCCATAGTTCAACGGATCCAAATGTTCTGGGTAGGCTCATGGAGACTTTGACTGTTGTTATTGGAGCGTTCTTCTCTAACGAGATATCGTGTGTGATGTCTGAGAAGCCTTCCATGATTGCGTTCTTCACCTCGAAGACATATCTGAAATAACAATTCCATTACAATCGACCTTAAGTCATTGAACATTAACTCTTACCCATTTGACTCAAACAATTTCGCGTTCTTTAAGTAGAGCGGATCCATGGCTTTGAAAACACGAATGTACATGTTCATTAAACCATTCAGCATATCAGCATCCAATGTAAAACGTTCATTTTGGATGGGAGTGGCGAAACTGCAAGCGATGAGGCAGAAGAGGATAGCGAAGAGCTTCATGGTGTGTCAATACCTGGTCAACTTACGAAAGTAAAGTGAAGTATGGAAAACGTGCGCGCTTTTTATACGAATTGAGACTCTCGAGATAGACCCTTGAGAATGTAGTAACAGTACTCACCTGGAGATAACGTCGCTCATTTGGTTGCCATCAAAACAATCCTCTTGAACTTTACGCGGATTTTCCCCAAGCTATGTTGGATATTGAACCACGAACCGATGATTCTTGCAGCTTGGCCATAAACGGCGAACTATGGTACGTGAATATTAACTCTTGTAATTTGAACTGTAAATGGTGTTGATCTTTAGATACTCGAAAGTTTGGGTAGATCTGAATCCAGGTTCCAAGTGCAAATTTTTGGGCAGTGACGTTGCAACCCTTGACTGTAATGATGAAGAGAGAAGTACCGGCATCGCCAGGTAGCATATAGGGGATTTAATTAAAAGAATGGCCGTAATGTGACTACATATTACAAAAAAAAACAGAACCAGGACAATTTCTCTAATGGATGGATGGACGGTCGAAAGGACGGATGGTGAAACGGACAAAATGTAAACAATAGCACATTTTTTATTTAAAAAATACGCTAAAGATGTCCCGTCAGGTGTCCAAAATACAATTTAGTTCCTGTACATCGGGCAACGTCTCTTGCCATTTCACCGAAGAAATTAGTGCATAACCAGATGTTCTGCTCACGTGTGGGCATCATTTTATAATAATGACTCCTTTTAAATAATGAAAATAATACATATTTCTTTGCGATTCCTTGAACCTGGATTAAGATTAAGTCAGAAACTTTGTTTGAATTCCTTTACAGAGTTTGGAATATCTAAGGATCAAAATCATTTTACGTTTGTCACGCTTCAAATTCATGGTCCATGACTAAGCTTCAAGATTCGGCGGTTGGTGGTTCAAAATCTAACGTAGCCTGTCGAAAATGCTCGTAAAGTTCAAGAGAAATGTTTTGATAGTAACCAAATGAGCGGCGTTATCTCTAAGGTGAGTGCTTTTACTACAACGTACTACGTAATATGGAGGTAATACACTTCAGCTCTCAAGAGGAGCACATGAACCTAAATGGCCCACAAATTCATCAAACCTTACATCCCTAATAAAGAAATTTTCAGTCAAGCTCCTCTGTTACAAAAAGTTTCCAAAGAAAGAGGAAATTTGGGAAAGTAAGGTAAAATATAATTGCAGAGCCAACCAAAGGACAAAAATTTGGAAATGCTGGATTCAGCTTCTTTTCACTCGTTTCTTCACAAAGAATGTTTGTTTTAAGCTAGTAAAGTTGTAGATAATCAATTTTTACTGGGTTAATCCTAAACTATAAACGATAGCACTCCAAATGTACCATGTCACTTAGACTGACTATTGCCCCATGATAACGGCCAACGTTTTCAATACGTAAAGGAGACTAGACGGTATGGTACTTCAGATAGGTAGATAAACAGTCATCGTGATTCAGTTGAAGTTGTTGCTTTGGGCAACGATATTACGATGCGTTGATTTGTGGATGCTGAATTCTACCAAACTAGATCAGACAAAGATCACATATTCATGATTTTTACAAACCCATAGAGCAGACACGTTCGCAGAAAACCTTTCCCTGAATACCTTCGTAGGTGCTATTCGTAAACCTTTCCCAAATTGCTTGTTCCCTTCTCAAGTATGGGTGTTCTCTGGTTCTTCTGAAAATGGAATAAGTACAAGAACCATTAGCTTTAGTTGCGCCAATAGGCTACCTTCTCTTACCCTTTTCGAAGATTTGCCAAACCCTATGAAAATTAACTCGTTCCATCTAACTTATGCATACGCATCCAATACAACAATCGTAGATCCGTATCCAACGTAGCCTGTCGAAAACTCGCGTAAAGTTCAAGAGGAAAATTTTCATTGCAATCATTTGGTGGCGTTATCTAAGGCGAATGCCTACAATCTCAAGTGTCCAATTTGAGAGCTTCATTTAGTATAAAAGGCGCACACGTTTTCCACACTTCACTTTACTTTCGTGAGTTGATCAACCATTGACACACCATGAAGCTCTTCGCTGTCTTCTTCTGCCTTATCGCTTGCAGTTTCGCCGCCACCATCCAAAATGAACATTTTGCATTGGATGCTGATATGCGGAATGGCTTAATCTACGTAAAAGAAGCGCAATTGTTTGGGCCAAATGGGTAAGAGCCAAAGTTTATTGACTAAAATCGATTGTAATGGAATTGATATTTCAGCGTTGTCTTCGAGATGAAGAGGGCAACCGTTGAAGGCTTCTCAGACATCACACACGGTATGTCCTTCGAGATGAACTCTCCACTGACAACCGTAAAAGTCGCCGTGAGTCTACCCAGAATATTTGGACATGTTGGATTCTGGAATAGCAGTTTACCCTTATTTTACGGAAGCGGTAGCGCGGCGTAAGTCAAACGGCATTGTCGTCAATTACTCTTCTACATTAATAAACTTTTAGGTTTGACCTCAGACGTCCTCAGGTCGCGATGGAAGTGACCTTTAACATGACCTCGATGTTATTTGAACCGGTCGTGTTCAAGCCTTCTATTAAAGAAGTACATTTTGAAATGACCGGTGTCAACAACGACGAAGAGTACAGTCGAGAATTCAGTCAAAAAGTCAGACAAACGTTGGAAGTTCTGGTAAATGATCCAGAAGTGCACGCCTCTGTTGCTGAGAAAATTACTGCTTTTTTGAATGGCCAGTACCGTTCTTCTCCACCCACGGATTGCTGGTGGTGCCCACTAATCAGAACATACTAAGATCTAATTTATTGAATGTAATAATTTATCTTATTTTTAAGAAAGGTTTTTTACTAATAAAAATGTTATTTAGAAAGTACCATATTGTATAATTTACTTTTAATATGTTTAATTTGGATGACCTATGGGACAGGTTTAGCAACATGACGAGGTCTAAACGTACAATCAAGCGATAAATATTTTTTGTCAAACACGACAAAAAGGCAATGCCGAACTACTTTAATTGCTATTATATGGCTACTGTCAAGGTGTATACAGTTTGCGAATTCAAATAGTTTTTATAACTATTTTTTACGTTTTAAAATGATCGCCCTGTATGTACCCGTATTGCAGATACGTGCTATTTTGTCCCGCAAATTAAGCCTCTAAGGGATGTTCTTTTGTGTATAAGTTAAACTTATCCAATTGATCACCTCGTGCGTGAATTTATTTGTTTCCATAAAAATTAACTCTCAGAGAGATGTACCGATAGCATATAAGACTGAACGTAAGCGTGTAGAAAAATCGTCTAAGGGCTGCTACAGCCTTTAAACCTTTTAGAAACGTTAACAAGTCGCCATGGATATCTAGAGTATCCAAGAGGCATCTATGTTTTAACTTTAAAACTTTTCTCAGATTGTTACAAGCCTTTAAAGTTCATCAACAGGTTCTTAGGGTTTCCAATGGCTTCTACTGGTTCCTACGCCTTCCACAGAATGACGCAACTACGTTACATAAGTAACACCCAGTTTCATATTTACTGTTTTAATAGGATCACCTTCTTTTAATGAGTTTCTGTAACTTTCCTTTGCTAATCTTCCTCCACACATGGCCGAACGGACATGCAAAAAGTTTGCAATAGCTTTCTAATTATCCGATCAGAAGATGGAAGCGAAGGGGCCTTACTCATGCGGTGGCGCTAGACAATAACGCCGCTGCAAACCACATCGATAGGCTATAGCACTATCGAAAAGGACGACGTTTTGGTGATCGCTCGCATTGCATCTGCGAGGATCATGGAGAAGGCCAGAGTAAAAGAGTGGAGTAGGACCCGTGAGCTCGAGGAATGGGTTCAGGGTGGCAGGAAATCTTGAACGCACATCTTGATTACTCAAGTGTGCGGTAGTACGTTGGGCGCAAGGGAGGTAAACTACCCGCATACCCAGTTTTTCACGGGACATAATGAGCTGGGTAATTATCTTATTATTACTATTAATCTTGTGTTACTTGCCACCTCGAGCGTACACCAGAGTCACGAAACTATTTACTCTGTTCCATTTGTCCTGCTCGCTGCACATAATTTTGATACTGTCATGCAGCGTCAAAACGACCCCCACTGCTACCTCAAGTTCATCCCTCTAGTGGCTCCACCTAAGAGACTGGAAGAAAGGATGCTCCTTGCTGTATCTCATTCGACAGTCGAAGCAAAGGCCATCCCCTCTTTTCCCTAACTTGTGGAGGTAACAACTAAAACTGAGTAAGCGGGTAGTTTACCTCCCCTTGCGCTCAACCTACTCTCTCACATTCGTAATCAAGATGAGCGTTCCAGATTTCCTGCCACCCTGAACCTATTCCTCGCGCTCCCGGGTCCTACTACATGATCCTCGCAAGTGCAATATGAGCGATCACCAAAACGTCGTCAGTGCTATAGCCTATCTATGTGGTTTGCAGCGACGTCGTGGTCTAGCGTCACCGCATTAGTAAGGATCTTTCGCTTCAATCTGCATAGCTTATCGCGTTATCACTCAATTAATCTAAACAAATCATCGGCGTATTTGTATGATAAAATAACTTATAGAACAGATTTTCATTATTTAAATTTGAGGTTTAGGGGATTGATAAGTCTGCCATTACACATTCATCTTTTTTCGAAAGATGCTTCACTTTTAACATCTACAAAATTCTATAATCCCCTCCTAAATTCTCTAAAATTGAAAAATCTAAAACAATTTAAACGCATGTGCAAGTCGATCATGCTAGAAGTTCAGGTATAGTAGTTAGGTTAGTGGGCTTCTTTTTTTTTATTGTTACATGACGCATGCAACTAATTTTATAGCATTATGTGATCATTTAAACAAACATTACGGGTTCAGTGGAAGAGCAGCGAGTAATTTTTATTACAAGCTGAACTCCACCCTTCGCTCGATTGTACGTTTAGACCTCGTCAGTCGTCATGTTGCTAAACCTGACAGGTTGGTCAACCAATGTAAATTATACAATATAGTACTTTTTAAATAAAATTTTTATTAGTAAAAAACCTTTCTTAAAAATAAGACAAATTATTACATTCAATAAATTAGATCTTAGTATGTTCTGATTAATGGGCACCACCAGCAATCCGTGGGTGGAGAAGAACGGTACTGGCCATTCAAAAAAGCAGTAATTTTCTCAGCAACAGAGGCGTGCACTTCTGGATCGTTTACCAGAACTTCCAACGCTTGTCTGACTTTTTGACTGAATTCTCGACTGTACTCTTCGTCGTTGTTGACACCGGTCATTTCAAAATGTACTTCTTTAATGGAAGGCTGGAACACGACCGGTTCAAATAACATCGAGGTCATGTTAAAGGTCACTTCCATCACGACCTGAGGACGTCTGAGGTCAAACCTATAAGTTTATTAATGTAGAAGAGTAATAGACGGCAATGCGTTTGACTTACGCCGCGCTACCGCTTCCGTAAATCAAAGGCAAACTGCTATTCCAGAATCCAACGTGTCCAAATATTCTGGGTAGACTCACGGCGACTTTGACGGTTGTTAGTGGAGAGTTCATCTCGAAGGAGATACCGTGTGTGATGTCTGAGAAGCCTTCAACGGTTGCCCTCTTCATCTCGAAGACAACGCTGAAATAACAATTTCATTACAATCGATTTTAGTCAATAAACTTTGGCTCTTACCCATTTAGCCCAAACAATTGCGCTTCTTTCACGTAGATTAAGCCATTCCGCATATCAGCATCCAATGCAAAATGTTCATTTTGGATGGTAGCGGCGAAACTGCAAGCCATAAGGCAGAAGAAGACAGCGAGGAGCTTCATGGTGTGTCACTGGTTGATCAACTCACGAAAGTAAAGTGAAGTAATAGAAATCGTGTACGCTTTTTATACGAATTGAAACTCTCAAAATGGACACTTGAGATTGTAAGTAAAATCATTCGCCTTAGATAACGCCACCAAATGGTTGCAATGAAAATTTTCCTCTTGAACTGTACGCGAGTTTTCGACAGGCTCAGTTAGAGACGGACCCACGATTGTTGTATTGGATGCGTATGCACAAGTTAGATAGAATGAGTTGATTTTTATATTTCGATGCACCGTCACATGTTTGGCAAATCTTCGAAAAGGGTAAGGGACAGTAGTCCATTGGCGCAACTAAAGCGAATGGTCCTTACCTATACCTACCTATGGCTTTCATTTTCCTAACAATAAGAGAACAACCATGTCTAATAAGAGAACAAGCAATTTGGGAAAGGTTTATGATTAGCACCTACGAATGTCTTTAGGGAAAAGTCACTGCTCTATGGGTTTGAAAAAATCATGATGTGATCTTTGTCTGCAGTCTCACTGTCAGATATAATTTGGTAGCATCCACAAATCAACGAATCGTAACATTGTTGCCTAAAGCAACACCATCAACTGAATCACGATGACTGTTTATCTCTCTGAAGTACCATACCGTCAGTCTCCTTTACGTATTGAAAACGTTGGCCGTTATCATGGGGTCAATAGTCGGTCTAAGTGACATAGTACATTGGAGTGCTACCGTTTATAGTTTAGGATTAACCCAGTAAAATTGATTATCTACAACTTCACTAGCTTGAAACAAGCATTCTTGGTGAAGAAACGAGTTAAAAGAAGTTTAATCCAGCATTTCCAGATTTTTGTCCTTTAGTTGGCTCTGCATTTATATTTTACTTTACTTTCCCAAATTTCCTCTTCTTACTTTGGAAACTTTTTGTCACAGAAGAGCTTGACTGAAAATAAAGTTTCTTTACTAGGGATGTAAGGTTTGATGAATTTGTGGGCCATTTAGGTTCATGTGCTCCTCTTGAGAGCTGAAGTGTATTACCTACATATTACGTAGTACGTTGTAGTAAAAGCACTCGCCTTAGAGATAACGCCGCTCATTTGGTTACAATCAAAACATTCCTCTTGAACCTTACGAGCATTTTCGACAGGCTACGTTGGATCTTGAACCACGAACCGCCGAATCCTGAAGCTTAGTCATGGATCACGAATTTCAAGCGCGACCATTAAACCGCATAATTTCAATTGGTTTTGATACTTAAACATTCAAAAGTATGTAAATGAATTTTAAATACGTCTCTGGCTTCATCTGAATCTAGGTTCAAGGTTTTTACATTACTATGAAGTTTGTATTATTTTTCGAGTCGTAATTTTAGCATGGAATGATAAGCAGAACACATATTTATACACCCATTTCGTCGGAGAAATGGCAAAAGATGTTACTTTGATGCACAAAAACTAAGTTTTGTGCTCTTCGCAACTTGCACTGTCCGGTTAAATTGGTCGCTCAAAATTTCCTTTGTCACCAATTTCTTTAGGGAATGGTAAAGCGCATCGCCATTTCATTGTGCTTGGTCAGGCTTTCCGCCTTCCCTTGCCGTCACCAGAGCTGTGTGGAATCACCTTCCCCTTCTTTGTGCAATTGGTGCTTTAGCTACGATAGTACGTAGGTTTCTTGTTATCATTGTGTATGGCATCTTGCCTCCTCCTTGGAGTAGCTCTGCTTCTCTTGGAGAAACTTGAAAACCGAAACTTTTAAGGTTCCTAAAATTCTTAAACTTTGTTAAAGGGTGAGTTGGCAAAGGTCAATAAGAACTTAAAATGTCTCTCAAATGCTGTTTGAGCTTCTTGACAATATTGACTACTGTTGAAGCTCAACTAAGACTCTAAAAAAATGCGAGTTGTGTAAACCAGAGTTAATACATTTTGGACACCTGATGAATCGCCATGATATAACACCTGCCCGACCCCGGAATGGTACAAGTAATCCATGATTCTATTGACCTCAAAACCATGGAGACTCCGAAAAAAATTTTTTTGGATTAGCTTCTTGGAATCTCTACACCACCATTGAACATTACTTAATCGTTAAAAACGCCTGAAAGTTTGATTTATGAGACAAAATAGCACGTATTTTCAATAAGGGAAGATACATCACGTTTTAAAGCGTACAAGGCCATCAGAACAAAGTCTGCTTTTGCCTTTTTTGTGGCGTACGGTAAACATTTAAGCTTCATGTGTACGTTTAAAGCTCGTCATGTCCCAGAACCTGACCGGCAGGTCATTCAAGTTACAGTTACATATTTGACGGTAAAATGAACTATGACCAGTTTTAAGTAGCACGTTTATTTGCAGAAAGCCTTTCTTAAAATTAAAATAAATTATTACATTACAAAAATTAGACCTTAGTTTACTCTAAGGAGTGGGCACCACCAGCAATCCGTGGGCGGTGAAGAACGGTACTGGCCATTCAAAAAAGCAGTAATTTTCTCAGCAATAGAGGCGTGCATTTCTGGATCGTTCACCAGAACATTCAACGTATCTCTGACTTTTTTGCTGAATTCTGGACTGTACTCTTCGTCGTTGTTGACACCTGTGATTTCAAAATGAACTTCCTCAATGGAAGGCTTCAACACGACTGGTTCAAACAACATCGAGGTCATGTTAAAGCCGACTTCCATCACGACTTGAACACGTCTGAGATCAAACCTAAAAGTTTATTTTAATGTAGAAGAGTAATAGACGACAATGCGTTTGACTTACACCGCGCTACCGCTTCCGTAAATCAATAAATCCATAAATATAAATATAAATCCATAGTTCAACGGATCCAAATGTTCTGGGTAGACTCACGGCGACTTTGACGGTTGTTAGTGGAGAGTTCATCTCTAAGGAGATACCGTGTGTGATGTCTGAGAATCCTTCAACCGTTGCCCTCTTCATCTCGAAGACAACGCTAAAATAACAATTCCATTACAATCGATTTTAGTCATTGAACATTGGCTCTTACCCATTTGACCCAAACAATTGCGCTTCTTTTACGTAGATTAAGCCATTCCGCATATCAGCATCCAATGCAAAATGTTCATTTTGGATGGTGGCGGCGAAACTGCAAGCGATGAGGCAGAAGAAGACAGCGAAGAGCTTCATGGTGTGTCAATACCTGGTCAACTTACGAAAGTAAAGTGAAGTGTGGAAAACGTGCGCGCCTTTTATACTAAATGAAGCTCTCAAAATGGACACTTGAGATTGTAGGCATTCGCCTTAGATAACGCCACCAAATGATTGCAATGAAAATTTTCTTCTTGAACTTTGCGCGAATTTTCGACAGGCAACGTTGGTAGCGAAATGTGTTCTACGAACATGTCTGCTTTATGGGTTTGTAAAAATTATGATGATGTGACCTTTGTCTGCAGTCTCACTATCAGATATAATTTGGTAGGACTAAGCATCCACAAATCTTCTAAAGATGAACGCATTGTAACATCGTTGCCCAAAGCAACAACATCAACTGAATCATGATGACTGTTTATCTACCTATCTGAAGTACCATACCGTCTAGTCTCCTTTACGTATTGAAAACGTTGGCCGTTATCATGGGGTCAATAGTCAGTGACATAGTACATTGCAGTGCTACCGTGTATAGTTTAGGATTAGCCCTTTACTAGCTTAAATCAAACATTTTTTGTGAAGAAACGAGTTAAAAGAAGTTGAATCTAGCACTTTCCCAAATTTCCTCTTTCTTTGGAAACTATTTGTAACAGAGAAGCTTGACTGAAAATTTCTTTATTAGGGATGTAAGGTTTGATGAATTTGTGGGCCATTTAGGTCCATGTGCTCCTCTTGAGAGCTGAAGTGTATTACCTACATATTACGTAGTACGTTGTAGTAAAAGCACTCACCTTAGAGATAACGCCGCTCATTTGGTTACAATCAAAACATTCCTCTTGAACTTTATCAGCATTTTCGGCAGGCTACGTTGGATCTTGAACCACGAACCGCCGAATTTTGAAGCATTGACATGAACCACGAATTTGAAGCGTGACCATTACCGTCATTTGAACCATAAATGGTCTTGGTACTTAACTTTAAAAGTCTGTAGGTAAATTTAAAATACGCCTCTCGCTTAATTTGAATCGCGCAAAATTTCTTTTTATGTAGGTACCAATTTCTTAGGGGGGATTGCTACAGCTCATTGCCATTTCATCACAGATAAATTGGGTATTTTATCTGTGCATTTCATTGTGCTTGGTCTGGTTTTCGCCTTCCCTTGCCGTCACCAGAGTTGTGTGGAATCACCTTTCGAGAGAAATTACCGGTTCTGTGTCGATTTTGGTAAAGTCATCCAGTGTACAGTGAAAGACAGATATTCCTTACGAACAACGGAATCCTGGCGAAGTAACAAGGGATAAGGTTCACTAATACTCTGGACTTTCGCAACGGCTACTGGCGTTAGTATAACTTGGAAGTGACCTGGAGGTCATGCCCTATTGACTTACCAGCGACCTTTCAGAGTTTGTTAGTCCGTATGATTAGTCCAGACCTCGAAAGTCAGGCTTTTGCTTATCTCGCCGACATAATTGTTTTAAGAACCTTTGCTGAACACCCGGACAACTTGAAGGAGGTTTTCCAATGCCAGTGGGATTGAACCCTCCAGCTGGAAAAATGTGAATTGTGTAAACCAGAGTTAATACATTTTGAACACTCGATGAACCTGCCTGACCCCGGAATGGTACAAATAATCCATGATTCTATTGATCTAAATATCGTGGAGACTCTCCGAAAAAATTTGTTTGGATTAGCTTCTTGGAATCTATGGTTTCTCTTTAAAATTGAGCTCCTGACCTCTTAAAATAAAGAGCCTACTATACAGTTGTGTAGGACTCGAACGGACGGACGGAAGAACGGAGAAAGTGGCCACAATAACGCCTTCCAACATAATTTGGAAAATGCGCTAAAAATATCAGAGTGTATATCGCCATTTTTCATCCTGTGGGCTCTTTTCCACTTAGCAGCGGTAGTCTACCTGACATGTTTAACGAATTTTTTAAATAAAAAAAGTGCTATCGGTTATATTTTGGCCGTTTATGAATCCATCCGCCCGACCGAGAAATTGTCCTAAACGTCCTGGATTTTTCCTTTAGGTAGCTCCGACGGTCTTCAAATTTCGTTGTCTTAAGGGAAGGGGGGGATAAACCTGCACAACTTTTTCATGCGACGACCAATGATCTAATGAAGGGTCTTAATGAAAGGTATTCATTTCTACTATACGACGCCTTCTTTCTCGATCCCTTATCGTGCTCAGTTGCAATTCTCATTAGCGGAGTGTCGGAGGAGAGTACTCACAAAGGAAGACCGAAACTTTTGGAAGAAACATATCCATTGATGATATCAAAGCTTAAGTGATGCTAAAATCTCAACAATATTTGCCTCCGAAGACGTTGAACAACTACCCCATGTAGCCGAAACGAATGTCAAAATCCCATAGTGGACCTCCTGACTTGTTGGCATTCATTTGGAGGCATCCAGGCATGGCTTCTTTGTCGAATTCTCTTGGTCTTTACGGTTAAGCCACATCTTTAAGTCATCAGTACACGACCACAGACTCCGTCACTTCTAAAAAGGTGTTCTTGAACTCCGTGCAAGCCCTTGGCCGCGACACGGCACCTGAGCAACAGTGGCTGTGCCGAGGGTCTTAAGTTCAATTGTTTCACTAACTACGGGTATTTTATCCTTGCAGATATGTGCCACCTTTCAGTCGTTAGTTTAGATATTAGGAGCCACACTTCATCATTACAATCAAGGGTGCAACCATTTATTTTGGACCGCAGAGTTTATTTTTGCAATGTAAATACTTTCGACCTTGATTCAGATTAATCCAGAGACTTTTCTTAAATCCATTTGCGAACTTTCGAATATCACCATTTACGGTTTAAATTATACGGATTAAGTTCGTCGTTCATGACCAAGCTTCAAGATCCAACGTAACGGAAAATCCTGTGTAAAGTTCAAGGGGAATGTTTTTGTAACCAAATGAGCGACGTTATCTCCAGGTGAGTGCTGTTACTACATTCTCAAGTGTCTATCTATTTTATTTTATTTATATCTATTTTCGTATAAAAAGCGCGCACGTTTTCTACACTTCACTTTACTTTCGTAAGTTGACCAGGTATTGACACACCATGAAGCTCTTCGCTGTTCTCTTCTGCCTCATCGCTTGCAGTTTCGCCACTCCCATCCAAAATGAACGTTTTACATTGGATGCTGATATGCTGAATGGTTTAATGAACATGTACGTTCGCCTTCTCAAAGCCATGGACCCGCTCTACGTAAAGCAAGCAAAATTGTTTGAGTCAAATGGGTAAGAGCTAATGTTCAATGGCCCAAGGTTGATTGTAATGGAATTGTTATTTCAGATATGTCTTCGAAGTGAAGAACGCAATCATGGAAGGCTTCTCAGACGTCACACACGATATCTCGTTAGAGAAGAACGCTCCAATAACAACAATCAAAGTCTCCATGAGCCTACTCAGAACATTTGGATCCGTTGAACTATGGAATTGCACATTGCCCTTGATTTACGGAAGCGGTAGCGCGACGTAAGCCAAACGGCATTCTCATCTATTACTCTCTACATCAATCAACTTTTAGGTTTGATCTCAGACGTGTTCAAATCGTGATGGAAGTCGGCTTTAACATGACCACGATGTTGTTTGAACCAGTCGTGTTCAAGCCTTCCATTGAAGAAATTCATTTTGAAATCACCGGTGCCAACAACGACGAAGAGTACAGTCGAGAATTCAGCAAAAAGGTCAGAGAATCGTTGAATGTTCTGGTGAACGATCCTGAAATGCACGCCTCTGTTGCTGAGCAAATTACTGCTTTTTTGAATGGTCAGTACCGTTCTTCACCGCCCACGGATTGCTGGTGGTGCCCACGCCTTAGAGTGTACTAAGGTCTAATTTTTGTAATGTAATAATTTATTTTAATTTTAAGGAAGGCTTTCTGCAAATAAACGTGCTACTTATGTAACGGATTACTGTACAGTTTTCCCTTACAAAAATGGACACATACAATATAGATGGCATTACTAGGTTTATTCTTGTTATTTGTTATAAACATTATTTTATTTGGGAAATTTACAACAATTTAAAACATATTTTTGTCGTTATTCAGCGATTGCAGTCGTATTGCGTATGCAATATAATTTAAATTATTTGTCGTCAATTGACGGATCAATTGTTTCATTTAATTAAGTATTAGTCTGACTTCTGAGCGTAAGTAAATTAATTCTAAGTAACAAGTAATTTAAATGTAATCCGTTTCAGAAACGTACCAGTTTTTTATAATTTGAATATTGTCACTAGTGGAAATTTTTCCACAAGACGAAATAGGGTTGAACATAAACCGTAAGTAAACAAATGTAAGCAATAAAGTTTCTATTGAAAGTGCTATTTTAGCTATTTCCCGATTTTCTTATTTCGATATAAAAAAAATATCGAAAGTAACGGTCAGAAGTCAGAACTACTATCTCCCAGTCAGGAGCCTACATTATTGCCATCTATTAGCATCCCTCCAATCTGGATGTACATCTTTTATAGCCAGAGGAATTTCACATGTTGAGAGGTTGGAGCTGTAAAGACAAAAAGGTCAGAGATACGTCCAATCATTATCATACTTACCTTCACAAAACAAGTGCTGTCCAGCTATCTGTTGAACTTTACCTATGCACATCAAATTTTTGAAAATCCATTACGTATACTTTCCTCGAATGCTTCCATAATTTCTTTTTCATATTGCATTGATTTTAATTATTTTTGTACATAATACTAACATTTAGTTTTAAGTTTTTTGTAATACTATTGTTAATTATAAGGAAGCATTTCGTTCAGTAAAAAAAAAGGATTTCATTTGGTTTTTTTGTGTTCATGATTTTGTCAAAAATGTCGTGACACTTAAAACTGGTCGTAGTTCATTTTCCCTTCAAATATGTAACTTGAATGACCTGCCGGTCAGGTTCTGGGACATGACGAGCTTTAAACGTACACATGAAGCTTAAATGTTTACCGAACGCCACAAAAAGGCAAAAGCAGACTTTGTTCTGATGGCCTTTTATGCTTTAGAATGTCCACTCTGTATTTTCCTTTATTTGAGATACGTGCTATTTTGTCTCAATTTTCAGGAGTTTTTAACAATTAATTAGTGTTCATTGGTGTTGTAGAGATTTGTAAGGTAGGTATTCTTTAGTCTTTTAGGGTCTCTAATACCTGCAAAGGCATTCAAAAACCCTCAACAGTTTTCAAGAGTCAACAATCCTTGAAGTTCTACTGGTATTTAGGAGTATTTAACACCCTTCATAAATCAGCGCATGTTTTCAATGCTTCCACCATCTTGAAGAATCTTTCAGTGTTTCACGATCTTTAAGGTTCATCTGGATTTGAAATCTAGAGGTCTTCAAAACGTATCCAAAACCTTCTAAGGGACAGTATCTTGTGTTCCAGTTAAGTAGATAATTTAGTGTGTGAATGTACCTGTTTCCATCAAAATTTTTTAAGAGCATTCACTATGGTCTCCATGGATTTTTAGAGTATCCAAGAGGCTCCTAGGATTTTATATCTTTATCCTTTAGTAGTATTTAAAACAGTTTAAGTGTCTTTTATGTATCAGTTAAATTTATCCCCCTCTTCCTACCTCCTTTTAGATACATTTGCTTCCCTGGTGATTAACTATCTGGAAGATGTAACAGTAACTTAAATTCGGGCTTTTCGCTAGTCTTCGTGTGCCTCCAAAAGTTTCGGCATGATCTTATCTATATCTATATTAAGAGCCTGTATTTGATTTCTAGAGTTTTTGAGGGTCATTGAATATCCATAACACACTTCAAAGCCTTAATAAATTTTCCCGAAAATATAAGCTACGTTGAAGGGTTCAGATGTCAAGTAGGGAGAATCTACTGGGTGTTGTTTTTTCAGGGGTCATGTTCTACTTTTTACCCGTGAACTTTGTTTCGGTGCGCCACTGGTACATTGTATAACAATAATTTAATTTTTTGATTTGTTAAGAAACTTTTTGGTCTCTATACGTTTAGAACTTTTTATGTTTTTGAACCTGACTGGTAGGTCACCCACATTTGAAAGGAAACTAAGCAATACGGTACCTTTTAAGTAATATGTTTAATTCTAAAAAACCTATCCTAAGGTTAAGTCATTTCAAAATGCACTTCTTTAATGGAGGGCTTGGTCACGACTCGTTCAAACAACATTGAGGTCATGTTGTGGCCGACTTCCATCTCGACTTGAACACGTGTGAGATCAAACCTATAAGTTTATTAATATAGAGAGTAGCAGAAGACAATGCCGTTTGGCTTACGTCACGCTACCGCATCTTGTTGAACTCTGAAAAATCCGAATCCGAATGATTCCAAAAACCCGAAGAGGAATCTGAAAAACCCAAAGTACCTAAGAATCCGGAAAAATCTGAAAACAGTGTCAAAAAGCTGAAGAAACCGAAAAATTAAAAAAATCCGAAGATTCCACATCGTACAAACATTCTTAAGATAATATGAAGTATATGAAAGATTTGAAAAACCTGAAAAATTTGAGGAATCTTGGGAACCTGAAAAACCCGAAGATTCGAAAAAATCCGAAAATTCTGAAGATTCTGAAAAAACGAAAAAATGAGATGAAATATTTGCAAAATCTGGAGAACCTACAAAATCTGATCAGTGGAATGCGAAAAATCACTAAATCCACGGAATCTGAAGAATCCGAAGCATACAGAGAATTGAAAGCATCCGAAAAATCTGATTAAATTATAGCATATGAAGAATCTGTACAATTTAAAGAATATGAGGGATCCAACTAATTGAAAGAATCCGAAAAATCTGAAAATCTCAAGGATCTGTAGGATCTGAAGAAACCGGGGAATCCGAAGGGTATGAAGAATGTGAAGAATCCGAAAAATTTTAAGAATCTGAAGGATCTCAAGAATATTCTTAAACTTTTGAAATTTTCAGTAAATCTTTAAATTTTTAACAAACTATTCCTGCAATCTTCTTGAAACCTTTTTTTTTAAATTTTGTTGACCTACTCTTCAAATCTTCTTGCAATCTCCGGAGAATCTTTATGACTTATTTTGCGATCGTCTTGAATAACTTCATTAAATTTTCTTGAAAATCTCATGGTATATTTTTGAATGCTTCTTGACATTTTTTTTTAATATTTTTGAAATTGTAACATAGCTTACATTTAAATGTTGCCAAAATCTAAAGGAGTTGAAGAGTGTGAAGGATCTGAAAGGCATGAAGAACCTCAAGATCCTAAAGAACCTGAAAAATTAACAAAATCTGATCCTTAATTAAAATCCGATTGAATCCACAGATTCCGAGAAATCTTAAGAAACCGGGGAATCCGAATGATTCCAAAAATCAGAAGTGCGAAAAATAAATATGAAATACTGAAGAATCTGAAAAGTTTGAACAATCTGACGATTAGAAGAATTAAAAGAATTTGAAGATTTAGAAGGATATAAACAGCCTTAAGATGAGAGGTATCCGAAAGAACTGAAGAATCTGCAAGATTTGAAGAATTTGAAAGATCTGAAGGATATGAAAAACCTGAACAATTTGGGGAATTTGAGGAACCTGAAAAGTCCGAAGGATCGGAAAAATCCGAACATTCCAAAGAAACCAATCAATCAATTTAAAGTACCTGCAGAATTTGAGGAATCCGAAAAATCGATTACAAACTTCACGAAATCTGAAGACACCGAAGGATCCATAATTCTGTCAATCTAAAGAACTTGAGGAAAATAAAAATCTGACGAATCCGAAGAATCGAGAGATTTGAAAAATTCGAAGGATTTGAACAACCTGAAAAATGTGAAGGGTCTGAAGAATCCGAAGAATACAACGCATCCGAAAAATCTGATTAAATCCACAGATTGGAAGAATCTGACTATGAGGAATCCGAATGCTCTCAAGTATCTGCAGGATCTGAAAGATCCGAAGTATTTGTAAAACTTGAAGGAATCTGAGGAATCCGATTAAATTCACGGGTACTGAACAATGTGAAAAATCTGAAGAAATAGGATAATCAGAAGAATGTGAAGAATCCGGAAAATTTGAAGAAACTTGTAGGAATCCAAACGATTCCAAAAAAAATTGTGAAGAACTCAAAGCGCCCGAAAAATCTGATTACATTCACCGAATTTTAAAAATCTGAAAAATTAGAAAAAAACCAAAGATGAATTCCAAGAATCCGAACAATCTTATGATCTCAAGTATCTGTAGAATCGTAGGATTTAATTTAAATTTAAAACAATTTAAACGCATGTGCAAGTCGATTATGCTAGAAGATCAGTGGTCAGGTAGTGTGCTTCTTTTTTTTTCTTGTTACATGACGCATACAACTAATTTTATAGCATTATGTGATCATTTAAACAATCATTACGGGTTGAGTGCAAGAACAGCGAGTAATTTTTATTACAAGCTGAACTCCACCCTTCGCTCGATTGTACGTTTAGACTTCGTCATTTTGCCAAACCTGACAGGTAGGTCATCCAAGTTAAACATTTGAAAGTAAATTATACAATATAGTACTTTTTAAATAACATTTTTATTAGTAAAAAAAACCTTTCTTAAAAATAAGATAAATTATTACATTCAATAAATTAGATCTTAGTATGTTCTGATTAATGGGCACCACCAGCAATCCGTGGGTGGAGAAGAACGGTACTGGCCATTCAAAAAAGCAGTAATTTTCTCAGCAACAGAGGCGTGCACTTCTGGATCGTTCACCAGAATTTTCAACGCTTCTCTGACTTTTTGACTGAATTCTCGACTGTACTCTTCGTCGTTGTTGACACCGGTCATTTCAAAATGTACTTCTTTAATGGAAGGCTTGAACACGACCGGTTCAAATAACATCGAGGTCATGTTAAAGGTCACTTCTATCACGACCTGAGAACGTCTGAGGTCAAACCTAAAAGTTGATTAATGTAGAAGAGTAATAGACGACAATGCTGTTTGACTTACGCCGCGCTACCGCTTCCGTAAATTAAGGGTAAACTGCTATTCCAGAATCCAACGTGCCCAAATATTCTGGGTAGGCTCACGGCGACTTTGACGGTTGTTAGTGGAGGGTTCATCTCTAAGGAGATACCGTGTGTGATGTCTGAGAAGCCTTCAACGGTTGCCCTCTTCATCTCGAAGACAACGCTGAAATATCAATTCCATTACAATCGATTTTAGTCATTGAACATTGGCTCTTACCCATTTGACCCAAACAATTGCGCTTCTTTTACGTAGATTAACCCATTCCGCATATCAGCATCCAATGCAAAATGTTCATTTTGGATGGTGGCGGCGAAACTGCAAGCGATAAGGCAGAAGAAGACAGCGAGGAGCTTCATGGTGTGTCAATGGTTGATCAACTCACGAAAGTAAAGTGAAGTTTGGAAAATGTGTGCGCTTTTTATACTAAATGAAGCTCTCAAAATGGACACTTGAGATTGTAGGCATTCGCCTTAGATAACGCCAATGAAAATTTTCCTCTCGAACTTTACGCTAATTTTCGACAGGTAACGTTGGATACGGACCCACGATTGTTGTATTGGATGCGTATGCGTAAGTTAGATGGAACGAGTTAATTTTCATAGGGTTTGGCAAATCTTCGAAAAGGGTAAGAGAAGGTAGCCTATTGGCACAACTAAAGCTAATGGTTCTTGTACACCCATACCTAAGAAGGGAACAAGCAATTTGGGAAAGGTTTACGAATAGCACCTACGAAGGTATTCAGGGAAAGGTTTTCTGCGAACGTGTCTGCTCTATGGGTTTGTAAAAATCATGAATATGTGATCTTTGTCTGCAGTCCCACTGTTCTAGTTTGGTAGAATTCAGCATCCACAAATCAGCGCATCGTAACATCGTTACCCAAAGCAACAACTTCAACTGAATCACGATGACTGTTTATCTACCTATCTGAAGTACCATACCGTCTAGTCTCCTTTACGTATTGAAAACGTTGGTCGTTATCATGGGGTCAATAGTCAGTCTAAGTGACATGGTACATTGGAGTGCTATCGTTTATAGTTTAGAGTTAACCCAGTAAAAATTGATCATCTACAACTTTACTAGCTTAAAACAAACATTCTTTGTGAAGAAACAAGTTAAAAGAAGTTGAATCCAGCATTTCCAAATTATTGTCCTTTGGTTGGTTCTGCATTTATATTTTACCTTACTTTCCCAAATTTCCTCTTTCTTTGGAAACTTTTTGTAACAGAGGAGCTTGACTGAAAATTTCTTTATTGGAAATGTAAGATTTGATGAATTTGTGGGTCATTAGGTTCATGTGCTCCTCTTGAGAGCTGAAGTGTATTACCTCCATATTACGTAGTACGTTGTAGTAAAAGCACTCACCTTAGAGATAACGCCGCTCATTTGGTTACAATCAAAACATTCCTCTTGAACTTCACGAGCATTTTCGACAGGCTACGTTGGATCTTGAACCACGAACCGCCGAATCTTGAAGCTTAGTCATGGACCATGAATTTGAAGCGTGACAAACGTAAAATGATCTTGATCCTTAGATATTCCAAACTCTGTAAAGGAATTCAAACAAAGTTTCTGACTTAATCTTAATCCAGGTTCAAGGAATCGCAAAGAAATCTGTATTATTTTCATTATTTAAAAGGAGTCATTACTATAAAATGATGCCCACGTGTGAGCAGAACATCTGGTTATGCACTAATTTCTTCGGTGAAATGGCAAAAGACGTTGCCCGATGTACAGGAACTAAATTGTATTTTGGACACCTGACGTGACATCTTTAGCGTATTTTTTAAATAAAAAATGTGCTATTGTTTACATTTTGTCCGTTTCACCATCCGTCCTTTCGACCGTCCATCCATCCATTAGAGAAATTGTCCTGGTTCTGTTTTTTTTTTGCAATATGTAGTCACATTACGGCCACTGTTTTAATTAAATCCCCCATATGCTACCTGGTGATGCCGGTACTTCTCTCTTCATCATTACAGTCAAGGATTGCAACGTCACTGCCCAAAAATGTGCACTTGGAACCTGGATTCAGAGCTACCCAAACTTTCGAGTATCTAAAGATCAACACCATTTACAGTTCAAATTACAAGAGTTAATAATCACGTACCAAAGTTCGCCGTTTATGGCCAAGCTGCAAGAATCATCGGTTCGTGGTTCAATATCCAACATAGCTTGGGGGAAAATCCGCGTAAAGTTCAAGAGGATTGTTTTGATGGCAACCAAATGAGAGACGTTATCTCCAGGTGAGTGCTGTTACTACATTCTCAAGTGTCTATCTTGAGAGTTTCAATTCGTATAAAAAGCGCGCACGTTTTTTACACTTCACTTTACTTTCGTAAGTTGACCAGGTATTGACATACCATGAAGTTCTTCGCTGCCTTCTTCTGCCTCATCGCTTGCAGTTTCGCCACTCCCATCCAAAATGAACGTTTTACATTGGATGCTGATATGCTGAATGGTTTAATGAACATGTACATTCGTGTTTTCAAAGCCATGGACCCGCTCTACGTAAAGAAAGCAAAATTGTTTGAGTCAAATGGGTAAGAACTACATTTCAATGACTTAAGGTCGATTGTAATGCAACTGTTATTTCAGCTATGTCTTCGAGGTGAAGAACGCAATCATGGAAGGCTTCTCAGACATCACACACGATATCTCGTTAGAGAAGAACGCTTCAATAACAAAAGTCAAAGTGTCCATGAGTCTACCCAGAACATTTGGATCCGTTGAACTGTGGAATAGCACTTTGCCCTTGATTTACGGAAGCGGTAGCGTGACGTAAGCCAACCGGCATTCTCATCTATTACTCTCTACATTAATAAACTTCTAGGTTTGATCTTAGACGTGCTCAAGTCGTGATGGAAGTCGGCTTTAACATGACCTCGATGTTGTTTGAACCAGTCGTGTTGAAGCCTTCCATTGAGGAAGTTCATTTTGAAATCACCGGTGTCAACAACGACGAAGAGTACAGTCGAGAATTCAGCAAAAAAGTCAGAGATGCGTTGAACGTTCTGGTGAACGATCCAGAAATGCACGCCTCTGTTGCTGAGAAAATTACTGCTTTGTTGAATGGTCAGTACCGCTCCTCTCCACCCACGGATTGTTGGTGGTGCCCATTCATGTAAGGTCTCATTTTTTAGTACTTAATAATTTATATTAATTTAAAACAAAGGCTTTCTTATAATAAAATGATTACTTAAAAGGAACCACATTGTTTAATTTGGTTTTAAGTGTGTAACTGCATTGACCCCACTTTGTTACCTTCTTTTCTTCAGGATGGAAACCCGAACTGGCTTTTGTAGTATTCCTTGAGATATACAGGGTGATATTTAATCGCATGTAAAAAAAAATTGGGTGATAGAGGGGATCAAGCTAAATGATGACAGAAAAATATACAGGGTGTTCCATTTAAAAAAAGTGAGATTTTTTAATATGAAGTTTTGCAACTTTGGACTTACCAAAAAAACACCCTGTAAACTATTTTTTTAAATGTTTTATAGTAGGTGTATTTATTTGACTTTTACTGAACCCAGGATAAAAGATATAAAACCTGGAATCAAAATTTAAGTAATAATTTTGACAATATATACTGACGCTTGCAAATGCCCAATTTTTCTTAAAAATCGAATTATCTTTAAAACTACAAGCTTTTCGGATATTAACCATACAATAAAAAAGACGTACCATTACACGTAGAATTCAAAAATGCCTTCAAATACATGGGGTTCTATTTAAAAAATGTACCATTTGGGCGCCCTACTTTGTGGGCGCACCCTGTATAATTCCAAATATTTTTAAAATTTGAAATACAAGAGCACTCTATGGAAAAATCTTATCTTCAAGCCATTAAGTTACTCCGCGCAATCGTTGATTCACCCTGTACAATTGTACACAACAAATTTCGTAGAATTCTCTCCATTTTCGTTGTCCGGCCAAGAATTGCAGCGGAACATTTTTATTTCGAATTTTTAAAAACTAATTTCAGATTAGTCAGTTTCATGTTCAAAAACCCCCAGATAACAAATTTCGTCGAAATCAGAATTTTTTTCGCACCCCAAAGTGTGCCCTTTCGTGGAAGGAATTTTGAAAAATTTTCAAAATCGGATAGGGCATACCCGAAAACCTATTCAAAGACGTGCCTTGTAACTCTTATGGTTGCTGAGAAAAAAAATTAAACAAGAAATCTATCACCCAATTTTTTTTACATGCGGTCATGTAACACCCTGTATTTGTGACTTACTTATACCCTGTATGCAGGCTGATCTCGCGAACTGTAAGAGATAAGTAAGTAGTTTAAATTTGACAAAGTTGCGTATTTTGATGCTTAACAAAACACAGTTTTGAAACTGAAAAAATTCCGACTACTTTCAGAGATATCCGAAAAAAACGAAATTTTGCAAAATCGTTTTTATTTTTTACTGAAGTTATTTAAAAAAATTGTTTCAAAATAAACAACACATTCTTACGGCCACTTTTTTCGTCTCCAAGATGCTACTTTTACATTTTAAATTCGATGTTTCGTATCCGGTTAACCATCACCAACTTTGTTTTTTCTTATGGAAGTAATTCTTACTTTTTGTTTCATTTGATAGAGAATTGGTTTCTGAATTTAAACATCACAATTTTTTTAATATTGTTAATCTTCTTATTTGCCTAGAAAATTTTGTCTTTGGTAGTGTACAGAGTGACCCAATAACACTGTTCCTCGGCCATATCTCGGGAACCGTTCGTCGTATGACTTAGGGGAAACAAAATTATTGCGTAAATCGGTCATGAAAAATCGGTGGAAAATATTTTCAAGTTCTAAAATCATGTTTCAGACCAATTCCAAGCTTCACTTACCAAGCTCTAGGTATCAGACTTTAGGTTTTAGGTTTTACATTTCATGGCCTAATTTTCAGGTTTCGATTTAAGATGTTAAGCCTTAAACTTTGGTTTCAGGTTTCATGGTTCACATTTAATATTTCAGGTTTCTTTTTTCAAGACTTCAAGTTTCAGAAGCTAGGGTTTAAGCTCCATGTATAACGCTATATGTTGTATGTGTAGATTTAATACTACTAACAGGTTTCCTGTGTTAAGTTTTAAACGTCAGATGTGACGCTGCACTAAGGCCACCAATTTTAGGCTCCAGGTTTTATTATTCCAACTTCAGGTTTTAGATATTTTAAGTTTCAGGCTTAAGGCAAATTAAGATTTAGACTTTGAAACCTCAGATTCCAGGTTTATGTATCCGATTTCAGGTATACATTTTAATGATTCAAATTCCGTATCCCAAATTTCAGATATTTTTTAATGGTTTCAAGCTTTAAATTTCAGGTTTCGGGGTTTAGGTATTAAGTTTCAGGTTTGAGGTTTCATTCCCCGGTTTCAAATTTTGGATTTCATGTTTCAAGATTTAGGATTTAGGTCTTGGTATATCGCCAGAGGTTTCAAACTACAAATATTGGATTTTAGGCTTCAGATATAACAAGTTAAAAAGTAATCGTAAACGATTTACATAAAGCGCATTTCCACTTGCATTTCATTTCCCATTTATAAGATGCAACTTCTGATAAAATCGTAAAAATCCGGCCACAAATATGAAAGATAGCGTTGCACATGGGCAATCCATTTTTGACGTGTTACTTCAATTTCAGTTTATGAGAAGAATTTCATTCAATGCTTTTCTAAATAAGAAAGTTGGAACTGCGCATGCGCAAACCTAAATTTTAAAACTAATGTTAGATTTTCCTTTGTTCCAAGCGCCTAAGTATCAAATTTCACTTAAATGGTGCCATAGATAAAAAAAGTTGGCACTGCGCATGCGCAAAAGAAAATTTTGAGACTGGCGCTCGATGATCCTTTATCCCAAGTGCCTTTGTATCAAATTTCGTTTAAATTCTTCCATAAATAAAAAAGTTGGCACTGCGCATGCGCAAAACCAAATTTTGAAATTGGCTTTTGATTTTCCTTTATTCCAAGTGCCTATGTATCAAATTTCATTCAAATACTTTTATAAGTAAAAAAGTTTGCAATTCTGTTTATAAATGGTCGAGATGCGAAAAGGGCACTGTGAATTCGATTCAACTTTTGGCATTGCGTATTATATGGCTAAAGCTATGCCCATATTGAATTTAATGCAATTCAGTTCATAACTAACGGAGATGTAAAAGCGATCGAACATTTCTAAACAAAGTTATCGTTCACACGGACAGATAGAGGACAGACAGACAAAGGAACAGACGGACAGACCAACAGGCAGACGACAGATAGCAATGCAAAATTATAAACGATCTCTAGGATCGTTAATAACGGCAAAAGTGTAAAATTATGGAACATGTAAAAAACGGTTTTTTGTTTTTTTTACAATAACTTTTTTTGTAAGCGGTACAGAAAAAATTCCTTCCTTGGTACAACACTCGACACCATAACGAACCAAATAGCGAAAAAAGTAGAACAATAGCTCTTAAGATAAAGAACTAGTAGCGTCGTAAAGTTAGCGGACGGACGGACGGACAAAGTGGCCACAATAGCGCATTTTTTTTTTATTTTTGTGGAAATGCGCTAAAAAGGAAGGAAAGTATGGACAAAAAGAAAAAAAATCTTCCCTAGAAGGAAGTTCAGAATGTGACAATGGGTAGCTCCTGAGTCAGGTGCCAGATGATATTAATTTGATATTATTAAAGGAACCTACGTACAACAACAATTTCGATCAAATTTTATATTTTACCGATTAATGTACATTTTGCACAAAAAAAATAGTCGTCATTGTGCTTATACGAGAATATAACAAACAAACGAAGTCAACGTTACCAAAGGTTAATGTATGGAGTGGAGTTTTTTTATGATCGGATCATTGGCCCATATTTTATAGAGGGAAATTTAAGCGAGCACGTGTATTTGAACATTTTGGAATATTTTGTCTGACCATTTCTTAAGATGTTAGAGCGAGAAGTACGTAATAATTTGTTTTGGCAACAAGAAGGCTGCCCTGATGCTCACTGCACATCATCAGCCTTGGTCAGACAATGCTTACCTACATGATCATTTTGGCGCAAGATGGATAGGGAGGTTTGGCCCAAACCAACAACCAGCTAGGTCGCCTGTCCTTTTATTTATTAGATTTTGTTTTGTAGGGTGCCTTAAAACAAAAAGTTTATTCAAATGTTCTTCCGCATGATGGGGAAATATTAAAACAACAACGCATAGAAGCAATTCATGATTTGGATGTGCCACGAACTGCATGTTACAACATTCCTAAGAACTCCCTCTCCTTTACGACTTCTTACGTTCATAGGAAACTCTCAAAAGTAGAAAATATATACTGCTATTATAGAAATTAGCTCGGATATTAACGTCGGGTCTTTTTTCATTCAAAAATTCATAGTTCTCGATGACAACTACCAAATGTAAACTATTGGTTGCTCTCTGCACAGGAGATGGGAAAATCGTCTTGTGTACACCGATTAAATACCCAATAAATGAATCTTCCCATGCTTTTGGATAGAATCGTATTTGTATTTTATGTTTCAGTTGTTGGCTAATGATGACCTTTTCTGTTGAAACGAGTTCGATCTTTTAATATAGTACTATTGTGGGATATTTGTGTTTTACTTTTTCAACACTATTGCTATTAAACGGGGAGGTTGGTAATAGGTGGACGTGGAGCACTAAATCAATACGACTATGGCGTTAATGGTTATTATTCTGATTTTTTTACTACCTATAGGTACTGTAATATGTGTTTTCAGGGTGTAACAAATGCCCAATAAAACGACACCATGGGCTAAACATTTTTAGCGCATTTTTGCAAATTTATTTGTAAAAAGTAGCTTTTAATCTCACTTTGGCTGGCTGGCTGGCAGCAAATGTGGGCGCGTAGAAGAACTCTTGTAGAAAGGCAACGGGTGTACGTGCATCTACAATGCCGTGTAATTTGTCAACCTTAGGGACAGGGCTACATGATGTGGGGTTGGCGACATCTGGGCGTCATCCTTGAGCATAGTTTACTGACGTGAATGTTTTTCAGTTTTTTCCTATCTTCTACTAGAGTTTTGGTCCGATTCTTTTCAAATTGGTGTCGTCGGAAAGATGTTTGTGATTTTGTTTTTTTGTCCTAGGGGCGAAATTAACGACCTTTTGCAAGGCGCGCGCGCTTCTTCGAAAGGTAGTCAACTTCGGGCGAATTTTGTCACGCGGTTTAACGTTTCTTAAATCTCGAATCGCTCTCTCTTTCTCGTGTCGCCAATAGAAGCTCGAGCAATGAGAAGTGCCCCAAAAATTAAGTACTATCTTGTGGAAGGTTTTTAGCGAAATCCACCAAAATGTGGGTGTAATATAAGTATGCACAGAAAAAGGAAATGTGGTAGCCTCCGAAAACGGATGGTGGAGTGAAAACTTCAACCGCGAATTGCGGATGAACGGGACGTCGGAAGTGGGTACCGTTAAAGGGAATGTGCTAGCCCCCGACACGATCTTCCTGATGGTGGAATCAAATCTTCAATCGCGAACTGCGAGTAAATGGGGAGTCGGAAGTGAGTACCAACAAAGGGAATGTGGTAGCCCCCGAAACGATCCTCCTGATGGTGGAGTTAAATCTTCAAACGCGAATTGCGGGTGAACGAGGCGTCGGAAGTGGGTACCGTCAAAGCTCGCGTCAAAGGGAATGTGGTAGCCCCCGACACCATCTTATTGATGGCAAAGTCAAATCTTCAAACGCGAATTGCGACTGAACGGGGAGTCGGAAGTAGGTTGTACCAATGTGGTAGCCCCAGACATGATTTTACTGGTGGTAGAATCAAATCTTCAAAGGGAATGTGGTATTATTCCTACCACAAGCCGAATGTCGTACGTCTTTTTTTGAAAAAACAGTAAATATATTTGATAAACTTACCTACTTTAGGACTCCTATTTTTAAATATAAGTGGCTAATAGTAATAGTATACTGATCTGCCACACAAAAATGCGCTGAAGTCTCTTCGATCTCACACGAGGACTTTGATCATGTTTTTAAATGAGTTTGAAACGAGACACCAACAAATTTGTTTGTTTTAATGATATAGATTATAGAAGTTTAGCAAGGAGAAATTAACGGTTTTCATAGTTTATCCGAATAACAACATGAAAAGAAAAATGGAATTAAACCTCTGATCAAACTTAAAATGATATTTGAAAGCAATAACTGGATTGCAAGGGCTTGGCAACGAAATATGGACACATTGTATAAACCGAGGTATGAATCGAATTCATCAGAGAAACATTCGAATTTTTGAAGAAAAATTAAATTGTAGATTAGTTTAAGAGTTGTGTCTATAACTCTATACCGTACTACGCCTTATTCTCTTTTTATTGTCCACTGCACCTTCTGGCCAATCACTTTGTTTAAAAATTCACCACATGCGTTGCTCATAATCCGCAGCAAAATGGCATAAGTGCAGTGTACAGAAATGGGTTCTGTCTACTATATACAGGGTGAGTTTTTTCCGATGTTTAGTATGGGGTCTCGTAAACCGGAAGAGATACAAAGTCGCTTAAATGGGTAAAGAATTCAACCCAATATCTCTCACAACCCCTAGTGACCTAAAACATTTTTTTAAAAGAAAAGTGCGCGAAAAATGGCAACAAGAATGGAACCAATCCAATTCAAAACCTAGAGAAGTCAAAGCTACAGTGGAACCATGGAACGACACACCTATAAAACGACGCCAACAAGTGATAATGTCGCGAGTCGCGACTACGAATCGGGCATACGGCGATGACGCACAATTATTTATTAAATCATAGCGCACCACTCCTCTGCGACAGGTGCAAGGTACCAATAACCGTAAAACACGTTTTAACAGAGTGTGCTAAACATCGTGAACACCGACAAAAACATAACATAAACAATAACTTAAATACACTATTAAAAGGTTCAAAAAAGTTATTCAAATTATGAACTACTTAAAAGACATTAAGGTTACCTCACAGATCTAAGGATATCTACATGTACCAAATTGTACCTAAATTTCCGCTGCTAATAACCGAAAGGTGGATGCAGGTTTAAATAACAAAAAATATTGCAGAATTTTATGTATAAGATCCCTTTCAGAGTTTCTTGTAACTATACAATAACAAATACAAAAAGTTATGGTCAAAAAAATATCATTTTTCATCAAAGGTATCAATAACCCTTAGTAATTTTTACTCAGCTTTCTGATGGTGCTAAAATTAAACATAAACATTTTTAGGACTGGTGTGCTTCGAATAAATCACATCAACATTCGTATTTCTTATGGACGCCATATTGGATTTTTTTATCATTCGATACAGAAAAAATTGCAAAATCAGCGATACTAAACAATTAGTAGGTATTTCATTTGGGAATCAAATATGCGAGACAATAAACCTCGCAATAAACGAATGAATTTGGCTCGGAATTTGGTTTCAATCACAATTAGCCATAAGAATTATTGCCATCTGTAATACATTGTAAACGTGCAAGGTTAATTCCCAACACAATTAGTGTCGCTGATTTTGTAATTTTTTGTCTATCGAATGACATAAAAATCCAATATGGCGTCCAGAAGAAATAAGGAAGTTGATGTGATTTACTCAAAACTCGCAAGTGAGTCCACAAGTGAGAGAGGTTCCACTTAACAACTAAGCTTTTAAAAATTATGTTATGTTTATGTCTCGGTTTATGTGCAATTCGTTTTGAGTAAATTGTGAAAGTAGATCATATGATGGTGGCTGGGATGGTGGATTTATACAATCATTATAATTAGTTCACTATCATTAGACGATTAAGAAATAGCCAAAAGAAACAAATGTATGGTTTCGTTGGTGGGTCTATACAATATAGACCCACCTTAAGAATCACGATTTTTCTAATTCGTGAAAATTACAAAATTTTTGCTGTGGCTATTACAGATACCATCCGCACACTTGCGCATGCGCGTTAATAGTATATGAAACCAAATTTGGTTCCAATCGGTTTCGCCGTTTATACGGAAATGGGAGTTACATCAGACAAACAGACGGACATCATCGAGGTTTTGTTTGATTCGGATTCCTGGTGCTTCAAAACGTGTATTTCCGTCAAAATAGTGATGGGGGGGGGGGGGTAATTTTTTAACGCTTTACTAACGATAAGTTTGGCTTTTCACAAAACTAACTTTTCATTTTTGTTAATTAATGCGTTTGGTCGTTTTCTGAACCAAATGTGGTAGATATATCACGATTTTCATAATTTTTTTAATTCACGTTTGGATACAATACCTACATCAAAAGGGCGGCTTTGCGCAAATGGGAATTTAAAAAATAATCAATTCCGTTTGGCTCACCACCCAACTCATCCAGGCGGCAGATCTAGTCAAGCTAGTTTATCGTTTACCAAAAACAGAATTCAAACATCTCCTACCCATTAATAATAGCCCACATTACTTCTATTCCGTTTCATCTATTTTATCTCGTATTTTATACAGGCTACAGCGCCGTTATATCAGTATAGATAAAATGGAATTACATTTAATTACCTCAATAGAATAAATTACAGGTCACGTGGTAGAATATATTCTAATACGATGCGCTTTTGAAATTTTTTGGTATGTGCACTTTTCATGTGAAAAAGTAAGCTCGAAAGTAACTATATTAGACTGGCCCGTATGAATAAAAGTAAGCAAATGCTTATACTTGCAAAATTCAAAGTAAATACTCGTAACTGTTGCCCTTCATACTGGTCTGTTTAGCATGGTTTAGCAGCGTTGCACTGCGCCCTGTCCTGCTGCTCAGCAGCGCTGCTAAGTCACCCAGTGTGAAGGAGTACTTACGAGTATTTACTTTGAATTTTGCAAGTATAAGCATTTGCTTCCTTTTATTCATATGGGCCAGACTGTCTGTCCATACGTTCGGGGTGCACAAAACGCATGCATGTTACCTTAGTTTACAGCTGGCGATTTTCGAGGGAATTCGTTGATTTTTATAAAATCACAAATTTTCTAATTGATTGGTCCAAAATAATTTACGATTTCCCCGAATATTACACAGTACCAGCCTCTAAATAAATTCAATAAATAGGTATATTTAATTGCGGTCTTTTTGATTATACACATGTCTCAAAGACTATTTTTGTAAATGGCAACTCTAATTTTTTTATGACTACTCTTAAAGAGTGTATCAAGTGTGCCAGATTTGAAATTTTTATTTCCGAATATTTAACAAAAGTGGAATGCTAAAAGGTATTGGTTTATCATTTTTTGTCAAACTGACGACGTTTATCGTTGCGATGTCCTATCACATTAGTAAGTAAAGAAATAAAAATTTGAAAATTGGCACACATGTGTAACTTGATATGCCCACGCTTTAAGAATAGTCATAAAAATTAGGGTTGGCATTAACAAAAATAGTCAATGATATCATATCTCACATGTATAAAATTTTATTACATCAAAAAGAGCGCAATTTAAAATCGAATCGAAATGTCCGAGCATATTTCAAAAAAAAACTTTCTTTAATTTACCAAATTTATTCCAAGTTAGCTCGCACTGTACTACCAGTAATTTCTAAGATTGTGTACGATTTCACTGCGTTCCACAATTTAAACCCCACTCATAGCATGCTATGTTTTGTAGATAATGTGGGCAGTTGGACACGCTCAACAAGCCACAAACCGAGAGATCGTCCTTTTTAATAATATATTAAATAATAATAAATTAAGAAACAAACATTTTAAATTTTGGATTTATTACAGTTACCCCTCGAGTTGCGCCGCCTCATCTCTCACACTTGGAACCTTGAACGTATTCCATATATGTATACACAATACTTTTGTTTTTGTGTACTTATACTTACGCGCATTTAACAGTCCTATTTTTAATTCTATTTTTTAGAGAAATTAGCTCTTAGATCGAGACATTTGTTTTTTTTTTGTATTTACACACTGGAAAAGGTTTAAATTTTTTTCTTTTTTTAAGCAAAGAAATTACTTCTTTCTTAAGAGGGTTTAGGTGGAAATATACATGTACCTAGTTACTAATTTTTAATGAGGATGAGTCGACCCCATCAAGGAGAAAAACGCCATTGGTCTATCAGGCATGTCTAAAAACACTTTTTGACAGTTTCGCATTATACGTTGATGCGATTACAAAGACAACTTTGGCAAACTAACCACTTTCCGCCAACAACTTTTTGTGCATTACGGTTTGCAATTTTTAATTTACTACCGCATTACGACACCGTCTAATTTATGCACACTGTCTAAGAATAAAGGCCGAATTTCGTCGTAAAATTTATGCCGATGTGTGACATCGAGTTTACGTGTTTTGAACTGATCCCGCGTCCTTTTTTTTTCGCCGCGGGCTTAAACAAGAAATATCCGCACAACTGAACAACAAAATTATGCTAATTCCCGAAATGAATTTTATCTCAACGTTGTCATCTACCTGTTCTTGTTTTCACTAAATGTCGCGTTTCTAAATTGGGGGGAAATTTGGCTAAGTAGACCATCAGTATTCAAATAAACCAACGCCGTTTATGGTACGAGGCGTTCTCACTAAATAGGTATACAAATTATTCCCAGCAATTTCGTTTTGATCGTTAGAGAAAAAAAAAACATGCTTATTACAAAATTATGCAACAGCTTCGGTAGGTATACGTTTTAATTGTGCTGTAATTGCCGGGGATTACTGCTAGCCAATCAAGTGTTATCGAAACTTGAAGGTCAGCATTCGTTGACATGCTTATTTTACGATTGGTAGAAATATGCCGAAATATGCACAAGTTAGTTCGTCTTCATCTGATATCTCTTCCATAATTGCACAGATCTGTCCTAATATACTATGTTTTCCAGCATGTCCATCAGTTTCATTAACATCTTATTTATTGGAAAATTGGAACGAAAACAGGATGTGTGCATTGTTCACTTCAGGGTTTCATGATTTTAGCGTAGAAAAAGGGCCGGGTTGCGAATTATGTATATTATTCTAGCTAGATACGCTATTTGCCATTTAGGCCTTTAGGGTATCGTCAACCTTGGTTTTGGTTTATAAATACTGCTATGTGTAATGATCCCGGCCATACACAAAACACCTCAAACCTAACTATCTCTCTAATTAAATCTCTCCCAGTACACATTCGTACCCCGGTACAATAAAACAAATTCAATTCTGAATTCCAACCAAACAGTGGTCACGATCAAACTGCTTAAACTCCAAAAGGATCACTCACCAAATTTTGCAGACACTTGAAATGAACTTTGGGCACAGATCAACAATATTAATCATAATTAAGCATGAGACATCTATCTGAATCATTAAAGGGATCGAAGAAACACACGATTTGCAAGTTTTCACATAAACAAAATTTATTCTACAGCCACAAATGGAAATAAGCATAAAAATCCTACATAACAAAATTGGACTACAACAGCGTCCGTTTTTGGTTACAAATCCCAATAAAAATCCGGGCACATAAAAACGCTAATTGCGAAAAGAAACAACGCACTTGACCAAGACCTAACGGACAATACTTGCTATTCTTAATTTCTTTCCCAGACAAGTTTCAGAAACTGTGATTGAACACAAATACACGATCGGGGAATCGAATGGCTGTCCGTGGACGACAACTTCAATGAAAACTGCTATTCCCAGTTGCTACGTAAATTTCTTTAAGAAACTTGGCTGGACTCTAGATTATCACGTACTGACTTCTCTTTGACAAAACAACGAATTTGTTTTTAAGGAAGAAAGAACTTTGCCGCCCACACAACGTAGACACACGCGTCTTGTCAAATTTCAACGGTCCCGAACAAAAAGCTTCTTTTAAACAAACCGCAACTCGGCCTCGAACTTGACGAAAAAGCTTGTTTAAACGGGCAGCACCCCTGTCCCCCATTGACAAAAGTCCTCTTCTAAACGCCAACTCCGGTATGTAAGCGGACTCCCCTCAAACAAATCGAAATTTCTTATTCAATTATTCCTACAGGACGTTTTCTTCAGTCACGTAGGTAGATTTGACGTGAAATTATCTAAAATACAACATTGTCTACGAAAACGAACAATTTTTTGCCGATTATCTCAAGATAATTACATTAATCTTTTATCAAAATAAACCAAATACCAAATAAATCAAATCGGAACTGTCACCAATCAATTAGCAAAACAAAATGATAACGAGAGATGAGATAAAACATTTTCCTATTCTTAATAATTCTAGAAACTAATCTTTTTTTAGCCCGAAACAAATAATCAAATACCTTAAATACAGGCTAAATAAGCAAAATCGTTTTGTGTTTATCCGTAAGGAATCCCACGAGATTAATTAAATGAAATGAAATGATCAATTTAATTGGTAATTAAACAACAATAATAATTCATGATGGTGTGTTATGTACTTTACGGTTACAATTTTGAAAAAAATTAAAACATACTTAGAACTAGACTGATTATTTGAGCAAATAAACGAAATTACTCGTACTAAAATCAGTGTAATACTATGGAACTGCTTTCGCTACATATATGACACGCAAGGACATAACCGCACTATAAAGTGGAAACAATGTTGTAATACACCTGAACAATTAATCATTGAGGAATTCTATGGTTGGGGGACATACGGGTGTAGATCTTTTGATGACACAAAAGAAAAAGGTCCACTTGAAATCGGAATGCCCAAAAAATTTGAGAATATGTTACATCGAGTGTTACATGCTATACTCACAACCCGAAACTATAGGTACAGAAAGAAAATGAACCAAAAAACGAAAAGTGATAATTTCCAGATAAACACTATCCATTTGTTAAACAAAAAAGTTGAGGAAGTAAATTATGTTGGCCAAGCCTCTTGTTTTGTAACCGCAACGGACGCGCTGTATAATTTTGTATTTAAATTTGATAAATTCTTAATAAATCTTTCGTATCAATCGCGCGACATTGTGTAACAATTATTTTCTAATTAATACCGACAATTTGAATTCGTCGACCTAAAAGATATATCTCGAAAATCTTGATATATAAATTTGTTAGCTAAAGTTAATTATTTAATTCACTTAAAATTTCAAAATGCTAATTTCTTTAAATATGAATTACTCATTAGTCGTTACACTTCTTGTGTTGTATCACGAAATTAATATTAAACAGTTCTCTATATTTACATCGGTCGTGTTTTATTCATAAATTTGTTAATGTAATTATGGATTAAAAAAACTAGCATTATGACACATCTGACAACCTAAATAATTTTATTTAACAAATATAATTCAAGACCGTGCTTATTAAGCACAATAAAAGATGTTTAACGTTAAACGCATACATTTTAAATATGAATTTGTTAACCGTAAGTACGGGTATTTGCGTACTTTCTTTGTTTTAAACAACTCTCTGTCCCACGCTTTTAACTATTTTCTCACATGTCTATATTATTAAGTTTTTCTGTTGTTGAAAAAAGAAAGAAATCAACAATAACTTTCTTGTACGGCCCCCATCACGTATTGGTAGAAGGCAGCTCCTAGCTATATGGCTCTTGTTTCTTCATTCTGATCTATACCGGTGCTTATTTCCGCGTTGTACGCGAATGCACCATCCTGTTCAAACCATCACTTTGCTTTTTGTGTAGCATATCGTTGTATTCGGCATAAAAATGTTGCTCATTTTCTGAAAAAACATGGATGCTATACAAACAGCTTAGGCGCTTTAATCTGGAAGAGCGAAATCGAGCACTGATTTCCTTTTTAGCGCATTTCCACAATAAAAAAAAATGCGCTATTGTGGCCACTTTGTCCGTCCGTCCGTCCGTCCGTCCGCTCGTTTTGAGACGCTACTAGTTTTTTATCTTAAGAGCTATTGTTCTACTTTTTTCGCTATTTGGTTCGTTATGGTGTCGAGTCTTGTACCAAGGAAGGAATTTTTTCTGTACCGCTTACAAAAAAAGTTATTGTAAAAAAAAAACAAAAAACCGTTTTTTACATGTTCCACAATTTTACACTTTTGCCGTTTATTAACGATCCTCCTAGGGATCGTTTATAATTTTGCATTGCTGTCTGTCGTCTGCCTGTTGGTCTGTCCGTCTGTTCCTTTGTCTGTCTGTCCCTCTATCTGTCCGTGTGAACGATAACTTTGTTTAGAAATTGCTTTTACATCTCCGTTAGTTATGAACTGAATTGCATGAAATTCAATATGGACATAGCTTTAGCCATATAATACGCAATGCCAAAAGTTGAGTCGAATCGATTCAAGATTCACAGTGCCCTTTTCGCATCTCGACCATTTATAAACCGAATTGCAAACTTTTTTAATTATAAAAATATTTATTTTCAAACGTCGTTTAACTGTAGTTATAGCGACAGTTTTATGAAGGTTTAAGTGTAACTTTTTTGACACCTATTTTGAGCGGCGTATAAGTGTTATACTCCGGCGGCGTATAACATTTATACGCCACTCTAGTGAAAACAAAATACACACTTAGCATTTACGTCCACTAACTTTATATTTCTATTTATCAAATCAAACAAAACTATAGGTACCTTTTCTGAAGAAAATTATTCTACTTGATGTTAAAATTAAACGTGCAATTATTTAAAGTGGCATTTTGTAACATTGCGCTTGTATTAGATTCTGAAACCTTCCCGAAATCTTTATGAATTTTCACTATACAGTGGCACCACGCTCAGAAAGTCCCTGACAGGGCGTGTCCGAGGGCGCTAGAAATTTAGACCGTACATTCTGATGCAAAATTTAAAAACACGAAGAGAATTAAATACCTTATCATGCAAATGGATCTTGGTGGCAATGTCTTCTTTATTCTATAAGGATTCTTCGATATGTACCCTGCAGCAACTATTAGATCCTCCATGTCTGTGTTAAACAGGTAATATCACCTCTGCAATCTGCCAACACAGTTGAAGAAGGCAGCGACGGACCTATGGGGGGGCAGGCTGCCCCTCCAATACTTAACTAGTTGGCAATTTTGACAAGAGTTGATAATTTTCATTACCAGTTGGCGAATGCCGCGAAATTGATATTATTTGTGGTACCTATTGAGTGCATCTTTACCTATTTCCTACATTAAATGTAAATGACGTTTGAAAATAAAATATAGTATTTCATTCGAAGTATAAGTTACTTTATGTGACTCGTATGAATTTAACTCGCCTCGGCGTTTAAACTTTCATACTCGATCACATAAAGTGTAACTTATACTCCTAATAAAATAAATATCTATTAAATGAAATTTGATACATAGCTACTTGGAATAAAAGCAAATTTAACGCCAATTTCAAAATTTGGTTTTGCGCATGCGCAGTGCCAACTTTCTTATTTATGGAGGGATTTAAATGATATTTGATACATAGCCACTTGGAATAAAAGCAAATTTAACGCCAGTTTCAAAATTTGGTCTTGCGCATGCGCAGTGCCAACTTTTTTAGTTATGGAAGCATTTAGATGAAATTTTATACATAGGCACTTGGAATAAAGGAAAAGCTAATACCAGTTTCAAAATTTAGGTTTGCGCATGCGCAGTTCCAACTTTCTTATTTAGAAAAGCATTGAAATAAAACTCTTCTTATAAACTGAAATTGAAGTAGCACGTCAAAAATGGATTGCACATGTGCAACGCTATCTTTCATATTTGTGGCCGGATTTTTACAATTTTAACAAAAGTTGCATCGTACAAATAGGAAATGAATGCAAGTGGAAATGCGCTTTATGTAAATCGTTTACGATTACTTTTTAACTTGTTTACGTTAGGATAGTATATAATTTAAAAGTTTTTTATTCCTTTTTTAATGATGAAAGACAACCTATGATTTACTAAGGATGTGTAATTATTAAATTCAGTATTAAATTAATAAGGCTATTTGATTAAAGTGTAACAATAATAAGTGGTCATATTATTTGATTACCGTTGTAAAGGGAATAAAAACTTTCAATAAAAGAAAATTGCTATGCATATGTATGTAGCCGCCATACTGAATTTCATTTTAACAGGTTTTGTTCTATTGCAATAAAAAGATTTTTTTCTAAAACTACTTTAGAAACAATAACTTTCGTCTCTAAAAAGGGTGAAGAAAATGTGATTTTCCTCTCTAGTGAGGAAAGTAAAAAAACAATGCGTTAATCTTAATAATGCCATTTAAAATTGAAACATACCTACCCTTATTTATAGATTGCTGTGTGTCCAACTCCATTATTCCATACGATAATTTTTCAATAAATTGTGATTGTAGTTTCAGAAAAAACTATATGTAAAACTTGAGAAGAAAGAAAGTGTTTTTCAACTCGTTCAATTGACAAACTTTGAACGCGAGTTGAAAAGCTGCACTTTCTTCTCTAGTTGTACAAAAATCATTTTTGCCTTTTAAGATTACCAGTGTATTTATTTCTTTGAAAATAGTCGGTTTTCTATTTCTTTATTGTTTAATCGGGTCCGAAGTTTCTGCACGGAATTTTAATCACATCGCAATACTGTAAAACATTGATGCCTTTACCTAATCCACACCTTTAATCATACGAAAGCTACCTATTCGATTCCATTTCTCTATTTTGAACATCTAATCTACTTTTGGTCTTTTTGTGGATAAGACTTGATATCTTCGTCCTCTTCACCGAGATGCGCAATTAAAGATTATCATGCTTTAAAGAAAACCAGAAAATTCCGTTTACCTCTGAAGGTATGCCAGAAAAACTTTTTATTTTTATCTGATATAACTTTAGTAGATACAGAAAAATAAAAAACACTTTCTCATTGCCACTTTTTGAACTCTACAAGGCATCGTGGAGAGATTTTCAATACAACGTTTCGTTTCGAAGAAATCATCATTAGCTTTATTTTTTTATATGCCCGGTAAAAAAATAATTAATACTGTATTGAGTAGTATTTTTTATTATAAATGCAACGATTAGATCAGAAAAATGGCGTGTTATTCAATTTTTAACATTTTGGTATAGTGGGTGTTGGCAAAATGTCAAAATAATTTAACTAATACACATTAAAAATTAATTAAATTATTAAACTAATTACCTAAAAACTCATTATCACATAGAAATCTTCTCAGTTGATCGTCAGTTTCAAAAACATGCTGCTAAACATTATTTTTGCAATCCCTAAAAGAAGAAATCGAGGGGAGTTATGTCCGACGAACGAGGGGGCCACGAAACTGTGGAAAGAGACTCTATACATATTCCAGCAAATCTGACCGATAGGTGTTCTCGCTGGATAAGTGCGTTGTGCGCGGGCGCACCATCCTGTTGAAACTAAGTTTCTATCTTTTGGAAGGGGTAAGTTGTCCCAGGCTTCATCCAAATCTTGCTCCAATAATAAGTTGTGGTCATTCTCCGATCTCTTGTAGAGCTCAAATAGTGGCAATGAGTATCTGTTCAAATAACACCGGAAAAAATAAAAACAAAATCAGCAAATTTCTGTTTTTATGGCACATCTTCGGAAACTTTCATGTTTTTCAATAAACGTCAATATCTGAATTATTTATTAAATTTAGATTATTAATTATATTATTCTTAATAAAACGTATACAAAACAAGAAACAATAGAAATGTTACAGTTGTATTTCAATAATCGCAGGATTTATTTGCTACTAATAAACAAATTTTCTCAATTGGCGGAATTCACAAAGCATTAAAAATTTCATGTTGATGGTTGAATTGTTAATGAACATTACACCAAAAATGAGCTTGCCTTGTTTTAATTGCAGAAATGAAGTTAAATTTCAGCGTAAAAAAAATACAATTACATCATTGTTCGTAATTTAGCTAGAGAATTTAAAATTTCACGTAAGTCCGTAAATGACTAAAATTCCAGTAACTGAAAAACCACTTTAAAGATGGTTTCAAAGTTAGTAAGTCGAATCCGCTAAACAAATCGACTGAATAGGTGTCTAAAATAACTAGGTACCATGTTTGTTTTGTTGACACTATCAGACGACAGACATATCAATGCATTGACTTGTATATTTAAGAAATCAACATTGGAAATTCAGAATTAACATTTACGCACTGTATGAACCAAATTTGGGTCAATTCGATGTAATAGTTTAGCTGTAATATAGAAAAACGTAAAAAATTTAGTTCTTTGTTACTTTAACACACTTGCGCATGCGCGATTCTGTCCAAATGCTTGTGAGCTCTACCTTTATATGTATATGTATGTGAACCAAATTTGGTTCCTCGTTTGGTTCCAATCGGTTCAGCCGGGGTGGGGGCAGTTTTACCCCAATTCAATACCTCCCTTTACTGACGTGCGAGTGGTAAAATCTGTATATTACTGAACAGAGAATTAAAATGCCAAGATCCATTTGGAATTGCCTGTTGAGGCCCCATACACAATCAACAGTGTATTTTGGTTTAATCTGTTTGTTCCGTTAACAGTTTAACACCCTCTTTTCGACCAAAATTCGTGGAAAATGGAAATACATAGTGTGTCGGTATCGTCAGTCTAAACTGGTGATATTTAAAAAACTGTCAATAAATTCTTGAACCTCAGTCCCCATATGAAATGAATATTTTTCTCAAAATAACTGAGAGTGAATGTTTTAAAATGAGAATGAAGTTGTATCCTTGTGAAACTTTTGTTAATCTTAACTGACAGCACGACGACTCGTCCTTAAACTTAACTAATAAAAGGGGTAGTTGCCGATAAGGCGCCAGCGCTTAGTAAGCAACGACGAAATGCGATTTTTTCTCCCTAATTATTTGACAACTTGTGCACGCCGATTCTTCACAGGCAGCGTTGCGATTGTAAAGGTGAAGTGAAAATCGATTTGATGGCCCAATTCTAAATAGGCCATAAATGGTTCACTGTGCAATTTAAGTTATGCAGTTATTCTCCGCCGCTCATTTTTTTTCTCTTGTAAACCGATTTTGCGGAGCAAAGCCTCGGATATCTACCCGCGTTATGGGGAAAGTTGCAGAGAATCGTCTATCGTGTGGTTATAGCACCCGTGAGTGACATGAGTTTGAGCGATGTCGTTTTACCGGCGTCGTTACCCTCCCGCCCCCTCGTAACGTCGAACCAACTTCTGAGCTGTCCGTCTCCCGTCAGCGTCAGAGCCACCGATCGATCAGTCTGTGGCTCAAAGCAATGCACGCCAGGTCAAAAGACGTCTGCCCGGGCAACGACAACACCCTTCACCCCCTCATGCTTTTCCCTCCACTGTGTCCACTGTGATGGACAAGCTGTCAAGGTAGTCCCCGAAGAAAAATATTTTAGTAGAGTGTGCCCGACCAATTGATTTCCATTACTTAACGCGCTAACAAAAAAAGGAAAAGGTTGTAATTATATTCAGCTCGATGACAGGCACCTATTTAAAGGGATTATATAACTTAACTGGCCAGATACATCCATAGTGTATAATACGCCTTTGTTGTAAATTCAGTGTATGTAAAATACCTGCTTATCTGAATCTACGATAAATCAAGATCACCGAGTCGGGATACGACACGATAGATGCAAATGCCGTAGCAAATTTTATTTATTTTTATCGGAGGTTTATCGAAGACTTGTTCGTAAGTCGTGTCCCGGCGCCGTCAATCAAGACTGGTTTATCAGCAGGCCCATGCAACATCAGTATCGCCCGGTTCGGAGTTGCGATTTATTGCCGCTTTGTATCCCAGTGCTTTATGCGAATTGTACTGGTTTCTGTTCCGAAGAAGAAGAAAAAGAAAACTCTTTTTGTTATTTAAATTTCTTCACTTTTCGTAGGAAAGCACGTAATTGTAAATAATTCGATCCCTTCCACATTAACTGGGTCAGGGAAATGACATTCGTGGAAAAAAAGGAGCTCGCCCCTCGGCGGAAGCATTCAACAGATGCGCCGCGTACTGGAAAACTGAACTTTCAGCGAACTTAACTTTTTATTTCGCTAGACTCCGCAAGGGAAACGATTAAAAAAATTCGGCAGGTTACTTTGGTTTACTATAACTGGAAGGGAGAACAAATTCTCTCATAGCTCCAGATTTCTATAGAGCCATCGTTCTATTTTTGTTGTGAAATCTACATCCACCTTCATTTAAACTTCGATCCCAACTTTTTTGTCGTCTTCATTTTCCTTCTAATTCCTGTTGCTGTTTATTCTTTCATATTGAAGAGTCGCATAATATTGCAATTTAATGCTACTGATCATATTGATTGTACAACTACTCCATTTCATGTATTGTAACAGTGAATTTTGCCGATTCGAATATAAATTAAAATTAGCTGTAATATTGCCAATAAATCCTTACTTACCTTATCAAAAATGATACTAAACAAGTTGTAAATCAGTATGCATTTTTGAGTAATGCAGATCGGTATTTGATTAGCAAGGTTTAAAATTATCCATCTCAGGAGTAATCTTACTCAAAATAGATTAGAGTCTGCACACTTGCACAGTACATATCTACACTATAGCAGAAAGCCTTTAGTGAAAATTTGAAGTGTAATTGCTGAGATCTTAGTCGGACAGCCAGCGAGCCAGACAGCCAGCCATAACGAATACAAGCGCTAAAAAGTTATCGAATATCGTTGCTTTTACGATTACATCTCATACATTTGACCATGGAAGTTTAAAAAATACCACGGCAATTGCGATAATTGCCGTCTCCAACGTTTTTGGAATTATGCATAACTGAAAAAAAAATTGGTAGCTTCAATGATAATATTGTGTGATATTCGGGCACCTCAAAAAATTAAAATAGCCTTCGCAAAACTATAAAAGTGAAACGGAAAAAATAATGGGCGTAAAATGAGCACATACTGGTCAATTTCGTTATAAAAGACCTTCTCTCCGACAATCCCGATTCCTCGCTCGAATCATATGCTCACAAGTGTTTTAAAGTTTAACAAACGCATAAAAATGCAGGTTTTTTCAAAATTTCATCATTGAAATTCAGTTTTTAATGAAATTTGACGGCACAGAAGCTCGGAAGTTTTACCTCGATCTGAAGCGACCTCTTCGTGGCCTTAAAGTGCGTTGATTAGTTGAACCCAATTGTGGACCAATATTCTCGTCGTTACGCGAGGAAAGGCGCTAGGAATGCCTCCAGAGTTTAGTAAGTTGTAACCCCTACTAATAAGATTAGCAAATCTATTAATTTTAAGTTTGCACTAATTTCGTACTGATTTGTACCACGGATACCAAATTATGTACCACTACCTATTAATCGTTGGGACCCTACATTGGGGTTGCAACTTAATACCGCAATCCCAAGTATACAAATTGCTTGTACCATAAGCAACCCATTTTGTACCATTATCTGTTTATCGTCATAATTTTGTAATTGCAACTTAACGGTGCAACCTCGAGTATACACATTCATACAAATTTCCGTACATACCATAATTTTGTACTAATTTGTACTGTAAATAACTAATTTTGTGCCAATACTTTTAAACCGCGAGGATCAAACCAATTTTGGGATTCCAACTTAACCTTACAACCCCGTGCATATACTTATGTACAGTCATCAAATTCTTGAATCATGTATTTGTACTCATTATGTACTAATTTGTATTATAAGCGTCAAAATTTGTGCCACTATGTTTCAACTAGGATCAAATCTATGTTGGGGTCACGACTCCTCAGTCGGACCGTGTGGCACAGTTCAGTTAAAGCTGGACTGTGGTGCTAAGGGTCCCTGGTTCGAATCCGGGTTCGGGCATAGGTATTTGTAAATGTATAGTGAGTTGGGTTGGTAGAGCAGCTTGGAAACCCCGCTCACTCAAAAATAAAGGCAAAATAAAATTAATTAAAAAAATAAACTCCTATTACATATATAGATTTTTGCACCACAATTGTATGCACTAATTTGTATCATTATACAAATGTATGTACGTACGTCGGATGTACCAATGCTTTGTACAGGATAATGCATTGAGGACGCATTTAGAAGTGGCTACAGTCGGATTAGTCATGTGAGTCTTCTATCTATTATTAGTTTTTTGAGGACATGGCATTTCCACATGAGCTCTCAGGATTTTACGAGCTCCTCGTTGGCGTTCCATTGTTAATTAACTAATTAGTTGTGATTTCTGAGGGGTTATTAATTCCTTTTAGCGTGAATATTTTTGTCACATTGTCATACGATAATTATTGGATAGGTTCCATTTCTTGAACCATCTACTGAGAATAACGCTGACGTCTTGTACTTCAGATATAGCGATTTCCAAGCATTCATCTTTAGTTATTATGAATGACGATGTCGTCCGCGTACTTTGCAAGGTGGAAGTCTCTCATGAAGGTATTGAAAAATATTGTGCCTAAGACACTACCCTGAGGGACCCCTGCATGTATATTTTTAATGGAGGATGGGGATGCCTGAATTTTGACTGCGAAGCTGCTATTTTCTAGGAAGGAGAATAGTATGGATTTAATTTAATCGGGTATTTGAAGTAGTGAGATTTGGTATTTCAGGCCATTAGTTCCCACTGGATCAAATTGTTTGAATTTTGATTTCTTTCAATAGTCTCAATGACGCGTTGCAGTTGTTGACCTGGTCTGAAACTGAATTGGAGGTAATGTCTTTGCATTTCTTCATTAAGCCGATAATGAATTATTCTTTCTAGGAGCTTCCAATTAGTTGATAGTAATCTAATTGGTGTGAGCTGTTGATTCTTCCCTTTTCAGGTATGGAGAACATAAGTATTGTTGCATGTTTCCGTCTATTTGGGAAATACCCTAATTTTAGGCATGTGATAAAAATGGTTATCAATTACGCGCAAGCTATTTTGGTAAGTTTGTGGGTATTGTGTCGTTGCCTGGCGATTTCTTAAGTGATATGGTTTTGATAATTAAGACGAGATCCTTGGGTATGGCCAATTTAAAGTTTAGTTCTGGAATTATTGGGTACGTTTCAACGAAGGTTATCAAAAATCTTCAGATGGAAGTGGTTGTCTCCAACAATATACGCGTTTCAAACTCGATCATAACTTAAACGAGATGGCAAAGATACTAAGTAGCTTCTGATGTAACCCTGAAGGGGTAAGACGCTCATAAGTTAGGGAAGTTGTCTCTTCTGAGAATCAATCATTGATATTAAATCTCCTTCCTGACCCGGTGACCCATTTGTGCAAAACGACCGCTTATTATCAGCAGATGTGGAAGTAAGCCAAGGGCGTCGACACTCTCAGGCAATGGTCAATTTAACCCAAGGTTACAAAACTTGTGCTTCGAACAGAATCGTATGTAATGTAAAATGTATCCGGAACTTCAACTTGAGCTTGAACTTAAACCCTAAAACAAATCAAAGGTAACTCCTTTTCGTTATGACATAAAATGTAGCTCTTAAATAAGAGGGCTAATCGTAGATGAAGCAACAATTGTCGATGGAAATTGCAGTACAACAAATTACAGCCGAAACCTAAAGAAGGTACACCCTAAATCAACGAAATGCAAATGGCGGTACTTACGATAAAATGGAAATGTATATCCTCACTAGACGCATAGGCGACACCCGTCCACATTTACTTCGGAATTCCCAAATTATGAATCCAATTGCCAGAGATCAACATATTACGAAGATGGCAATTAAAATTCCATGCGTTCTACCTTACTCTTTCAGCTGTTTGTTTAATTCATATGTGTCTCGATACGACTTACGAAAGAAAAATAGATAAAAGTGGACACCCACCAATCAACTCAAGAAAAATACACCGTCATCTGAGCATCTATTAAATCGCTACAAAAGTTACGGGGGTCTTTCGACAAGAAACCGTAAACAATAATAATGCTTCGTAATGGATGAAATAAATCGTTCATGTTTTTGAGTAGATTCTATACGCTTTGAGCGGATGTTTGATGTTGTGCGATGAATTATATACAGTGTTTTTTGTTGCGGGACTTCTGGTTCTCTGCCACTCTCTTCTCCGTACATTCTTTTGCTTCGTTCAGCTTAGTTTAGCTTAAGCCTATGGCAACCATTGTCAGAATAATCGTGAGCGTGACCATGGATTTTAAGCTCAGCTTAACTTTGTCGGTGCAAACGGCCATAATTCAAGTGTGTATTTAGGTGATTAGTTGTCATTTGTGTGTTTTCTGTTTATCATCACTTTATTGGTAGCTTTGCGTAGAGACGCAGTTCGGTGCCAACTGAGTTTGTTGCTCTACAGTCTACATTTTTGGAGTTTTAGTGTCCAATGAATAGTGTGGGTTGGTTTGTGGATTGCGGATATGTCTCGTTCTAGAAGCCTTTTGTTGGGTTGCTTATATACACCTATGATGTTTACGAAAGTGCCGTCTTGTGTTTTGATCTGAATTCCAACAGTTCAGTGGATTTCATGGTGTATGATTTGGTGCTCTGCCGTTCTGATGCAATATTTGCATTTCTATCTGTGCGGTAGATCTGGTATCCAGCAATGTTGAGTTTTTCGGAGTGACCTATTGATATTTACTGTACAAATTAGTACAAAAACGTACAAAATTATGGCATAAAAATTTTTAAGGATATGATGAATACTTGGGGTTGTGGCATTAAGTTGCACCCCCATGTAGATTTGGTCCTAGCGATTAAAAGGTAGTGGTACAAAATTTGGTATCCGCGGTACAAATAAGTACAAAATTAGTACAAAGTAACGGTATTAATAGGGTAGGTAATCTTATTGTCTCCATTGATTAGTAAGAGTGCGAGGTCAAGCCGAGCTATGTAGCAACGTCACGTAACGGAACAAGGTAAAGCGACTATTTTCAAAGCTATTTTGTGAAAGCGAGAAAAGCGAAGAAAACGCCGACACAGAAACTCTGCGAAAGCGAGAAGAGGCGACGCAGCCGCTTAGTAGTCGATGCCGCCGCAGCTATGGGCTAGCGTCATGTCGAGTTAACATAGTAGAGCAGTCTTAAAGTATTTAGGTGTAATAATGATAGATATCTAATATTCCTACTGAGATATTGTAGCAACAAATCCGTCTACGCAACGGTCGGTTGGAAAGATATTCCGTTCACAGAAACGAGTACCTACTAAAAAGAAGTTGGTTTGTAGATGGTCAAAAAGTTGCCTTCCTAAGATGGTTACACTAATCGAAAGCAAATATACCTAGGAAAATCGCTGATCGAATAGTTGACTATTAAAATCGGCCATGGAACATCACATGATGCCAGAGAGACGATAGAACCGTCACGGGATTTGTTCCAAAGCAAAAACCGAAAAAGTACAATTGAGATCGAACATAGGAAATCTATGCTAACGACCGATCAAATTTATACGTACGTGTTCCATTTCTCCCTCATTGCACAAGATGAAATACTTGTTGCGTAATAAAAATGTACCTTTATAGCGGAATAACAAATATTTAGGTAGACCAGCATCCGTTTAATGAATGTAGGAATTCATTCATAACTCGGAGCGTTGATGTAATATTGGTGTCATTCCACCTGTAGGTAATTCATTTTTGGTTTATGAGTGGCTGCTGCTTATTTAGATCGCGGGGAAGGCTATGTTTGTTTATTACCTGTGGGAATGGCGGAAACATCTACACGGTATTCTTTGATAGACCCTCATTTAATTTTATGACTGTTAGATTGGACCGCCAGTATCCTTCCTTGAATGCTGGGAAAAGTCATCATTTGGGGGGGTGGCGGCACCTCTTAATTTGTAGATATATTCCTTTACATACATTTGCATGAAATCTCGTGATGGCGTTCGTGTAATTTATTTCTTTAAGGAAACAGTTACGATAACAAACCAGATTTTCATCATTTTAATTACAGATTCTATAATGAAGATTTGTAAGGAGAAACACGTATCTGTACTTAAGCGTACATAGTAAAATTTTATTGATCCGTTTTATCTGTTACTACTACCTAAGTTGATGAAGGAAAAAGGTATCATAATGAAGAAAAACGTAAAAAAGTAAGACGGAGGCTGCTGCGTAAATTATCCGGAACAATCAAGACAGTCTGGACCGATCATCCTCATAATCAAACGTCGAGTGTGTACACTTGTCTGTTTGTGTGCTTTTAAGCGCCGACAGACAGGGATAATCTCAAATTAGGAAGGACATAAAATTGGACTCATCACATCTGCACATCCAATTTTATAAATCATACGTTGCGTCGATCGAGAGCAACTTATAACCAAAGTTTAAATTAAAAACGGGGAAATTATGTATACTTGGGAACGTTGATTTGGTCCTATAAATTGCTACGAACCCTGTCATTTAGTGTATCATAGCTATACAGGATCTACCATTATTGAGTAATAAAATGTTTTTATGGCCTTACGGACACTTATTGGGTCTAGGCTGCACTGTTTCTGTTTTATTACGAGTATATATTAGCAACGTTAGAATAAAACGAAAACAACATCTTGTAAGTGTTACCCAATCAAATTTGCACTAATTTTATACCTATTATTCTAAACCCCTTCGTAGGGCCTGCTTTAATTTCTGCAATCTAATCGTAAAATAGCAGGATATGATTGTGTCCATTTAACTCAGGAACGTTAAGGATGCCAAAGAAACGTTTCACACCAACCCAAAAAGATTGACACTTTTTCGCCCTAACTGAATTTTGACATAACCGATGTCTGTGGTGCAGATAAGACACCTTTGAATGCATGTGCCGTATATCGTTGAAATCGTAATAAAAAAAATACTAATCAATACAGTGTGTACTTTGTTCCGGAATATATAAACAACTAATGTTGATGATGATTTCTCCGAAACGAAACGTTGTATTGAAAATCTATCAACGGTACTCAAAAACTGGCATTGAGAAAGTGCGTTTTATTTTGTTGTATCTATTCAAATAATATCAGAAAAAAATAAAAACGGAATCAAGAAATTTTGGTTTTTCTGGCATACCTTCGGAAGTAATCGGAATTTTCTCGTTTTCTTGAAAACATGATAATAACTGTTTAATTGTGCATATTTTCTATAGTTTGACCATCGTCGTATGGTTTCGAAGATCCCCATGATGGACATCCTTATCTTGGACACACTGTATATGTATTGTTGTGTAAACAACGACTTGTAGACGTTATTTCGATCTAAACAGCAAAAAATCAGGAGGATTGTTTACGAAATCAGAACAGAGTTCGTTTCATTTGAATTGGCGTCTCAGTGTTTGTTTTTCTTTTGAAATTGCGTAGTTTTCGTTTTAATTCGATCGCCTTTCAATTGTTCAATTTAGATAAGATGCTTTTAAGGGTTACCAGACCAGTTGGCAACACTGCCGCGCGAACTAGTTAGCAAACAGACGACGATCGGCGATTTTACTCAATTTCGTAGGTGTTTTGGGCATATTCTGTCACCTTATACTCTGTTTTTTAACTAGGAAGACGGATTTAAAAACCTGATTTACACTGAAAATGTCACTAGAATCTAGTAACAAAAGTAATAGACTCATTTTATACAGACATGTATTGTGGGTTGCGTGATGTGTTTTTCTTTCACATTTGGATAGATTTCATTATTTATGCTTTTGGGTTATTATTTGGTACGAACTTCTTTATATTATGCATACATCATACTTTTAAAAGCAAATTATAAAAAATAGGTAATACATTGATAATAGGTAATCATCCTGCATACATTTTTTGGCCTTTGAAACATTATTTTGAATTGCAGTTTTAAATGTTTTATCAGTTGTAATACTACACAATCCACATTACAATTTACAACAAATGTTAAGTTATTTCACAAATTCAGAACAATGGAATGATATACTCATATTATTAAACAGCATTATACATAAAGCAGTGAACTACTGCTTTATGTATAAGCGATTTAGTCACTGTTTTCGAAAGTTCACTAAAACTGTCGCACTGTCCTCCGATCCGAGTGAAATAATTAATGGTTCTATAAGTGTATCCATTAGGCCATCCAATCTACACATCTTATATTCTTCCTTAATAATGTGTTGCACACAATTCCGCCAATCGTCAGAGCTCACATTTGCAACAGCCTTATGACCACCGGGACGTTTCGAAGGGGTAACAATGCCAGTACTTCGATATTCTTTAATTATCCAGGATACTGTAGATCGTGCAACTCCTAAAATGTGTCATACTTTAACAACCAAATATACACCTACATCATTATTTACGTTACCTGTGGTAGATGCAATCTTCAACACAAGCGTAGCAAAATTCATATCCGGAATATCAGACAACATTTGTTTATAATAAACTGCTTTTCGAAGACTGATAAAATGACCCAAATTTAAGCGATTACGTTTTTTCAAAGGAGACAAGCTTGCTTTACTGGTACTTGGAGTTGAATCCATCACTAATACCAGTACACTTAGGACGCGAAATATCAACTTTAGTTCTTAAAAGAACTGTTTTTTTTTTGTTAAAATTTATGCAAATGGACTCAGAACACACAAAAACTCAAAAATAAGTACCTACAACAGTTACGGACGAGAATCGCGATTAAATTTGACAGTTAAATCATGTCAATAGCAACTTTACCTGGGTGTAAAACGGGCGCAGCGGGAGCCAATAGAAACTAAGATTTTTTGCGGGAACTTTTAAATCCGTCTTCCTAGTTAAAAAACAGAGTATAGGTTCGAATAGTCATGTTTTCATTAAAAAATGCGGATGGAACTTAGTAAGACCGTCTCTGGGATTACTAGTGCGACTTTTCAAACTTGGGATTTTTGGGAACTTTTTATTTAATTTATTTATTTGTTTAACCAGACACCATACAGAATAAGAAAATTCCAATTACATGGCACTGGGGCTCTGAAAATAGTATTATTTTTCCTTAGCTTAAAAAATGGTACCTTCAGTAATTCGGAAGAGTTTAACAAATTATGTAAAATGTTGAAGACAAAAATTGTTGATGCAATGAACCGTCGGGAAACCCCGTTATGTTTAAGCCGAAAGTACTATTTAAGTACTTTGTTCCATGTTAAAAAACTGTCTGAGGAACCTTTATCAACCGTCAGATGTTATGAATTATTATTTTTTTGGTCCTCAAGAGGCCTGTACTATTTGGCACGTTCCGTCGTGATTGGCGATTTATTTGAAATTCCATAAAGAAGGAGATTATTTTATGGTGGTTCGTTAAATACTGGAGACGACTAGAAAAGAAGGCTGCTAGAGTGCTTGTTTTGCAACGATTTAAGAGCATGTACATTTGTTTACGCGAATTTTTTACGGCAGTCAGCCTGTTTATTTGAAAACTTAATTCGTCGGTATCGAAATAAAGTGTAATGTAATGTATTGTGGTTGTGTTATGGGTTAGGATAAGTTTTTCATAGGATAAGAATTAAGAATTTTCAACAATTTAGAGAATCCAAAATTTTATGAAAATCAAAAACAAATACCACAAGGTAAAATACCGGGTATTTGTATAAAATAAATTGAACAAATGAATGTCAGCGTTTGTATGCGAGTTATGTGAATGTGAGCCTAGCATCGCAATCCTTGTACGACCACATTATTTGAATTATTAAAAAAAAACTTTAAGATTTCCTATTTTAATTTTCGATCCTCTGCGTGCGGGGTAATATATCCAAACAAGTTTTGATAGCTTTTCTTTCCTTTAGGAATTTTGTTTTAATTTTTTTTGTGTGTTTCGGAATAAATTTTTGTCATTGCCAATTAATTACTTGTGTGTTTATTGAAATCTATTGTGCGACTCGGATAGAGTTTTCATGTCAGATTGTTCTTTGCATGCCCAAGGTTTATGTAAGTGTTTTGACTAAGAGATACCAAAAACGTTATTTATCGCAGATTTCGTTAGGAAAACTTGTGAATGCATCAGTCCGATGTAAAATAAATAAATGTTGTATATTTTCGGTATGTTTCAATGGATACAGAAAACTGAAACAAATGTTTACTCACAATTATCTAGTTTACACATACAGGCTGTTTCACGTAAACCGTTACCTAAAAGTATTCTCCTATTAATAATTTAAATCTGAAAATTTGCATACCGGCATAGTTTTTTAAGATCTATTGAAGGAAAATATTACCATGATCATTTCACTTACGGTTTTACCGGATGTGGAAAGCAACTTTCTTATTTTAATTTAAATAGAACTTCCTATATTTTATTGCATTTTCGAAATCTACATGAAAATCTACGTCGTTTGATACCACATTTCCCTATGCCCAGCATAAAAGGTTTTCAAGTTATTCAGGATTTTTCCAAATTTTTGACGTTTGACCGCTTTTCTTTAGCGCCGCCGTGTACCTGTGGATCCGTTGACTTGAATTTTAGAAAATCTTCAAAAATCAACAATACTGACGCGATGCTGCATGCGAACGATTTAAATTTTGATCGCCCTTCTACAGGGTGTTTTAAAATTAATGAGTTTACTAACTTCGAACCTTAAAAATTTGATTTTTTCAAATGAAACCTGCTTTATTTTTTGACATTTTCAAATGTCGAAAGAAATTCTACATCGATCTATTATTACATCCCCTATACCTATATGTTATGGCTTAGTTTTATTTAAGATTTTCTAAAATTGTGACGGTTATATGCGTAATTTTCTTAGGAGGCCTTGAAATAAATCCTATACTAATGGAAATTTAAATACCTACTTTTAGGTAACGGTTTGCGCGAAACAGCGTCCAAAAGTTTCAATCCGTCAGCTTTTTCTATATCCAAGAAGTGCGCAATAATCTTTTGAATTTTGAATTCAAAAGATGTTATTACTCCATAAGTTAGAAGCAGGCAATGTGTCTAAACATCTACAGCGTCTTTTAAAACCAAGTAGAAGGTGATACAAAAAAACACCCTTTAAATAAGCTGTTACTAACTCAAGTTCGGAAGCGCTTGCCTGAAACGGTATGGCTGATTTGACTTTTCTTATCGTGGCAGATCGAATAACCAGAACAGAATGCGTGTCCGATGTTCAGAAGTACATAGGAAATTTAGAATCCCATTAAAAATGTGTCCTACACGAATTTTCTGGATTTAGACTTGGCCCAAGTTTAAACGTTTTAGAGGAACTGGTAAGTTTCTGCATCTCATGAATATCCCAACTTGCACAATTACGCTCGGGGTAACATAAACACGTAGAGCGCGATTTAATAGGGAGTTAGGTTTAATTAAAGAATGTTTGGTCTAGACCGAAGATAAGACCTGTCTGGTCTGTTTCAACGGCCGTAATGTAGTAACAAAGAAGGCGTAAATCAACGGTGCGCCATCGAAAACGTCTCTGGTGAGATATATAGTGGCGAGATAGACGAGCACACTGCAGCCTGACCGCAATAACTCTTCGGTAGATACATTGCGTATAATGGCTGGGTGACATGTGGACGAGCAGCTGTCTAATACTTGAACTATTTTAAAGGAACGTCTTCAATGTGCCTTAATCCCCATACGCTTCCTTCCTCGAATAAAACTTGCCGTTATACGAAAGTATATTGCAAGTTTACCTATCGTAATCGGGCTATTGATCTTCAGTTTCGTGGCAAACTAGATTGAACACTGCACCATAAACTGTCAGCATAGTTACACCTTCACTCCATTGCCCATTAGGGGATGTCGTATTATTGTGAAATTATATTGAAATGCAAAACGCTACGAGTAACATTAATTTGTATTCTTAATAACAGTGCACTGATCTCACAGCAATTGTCGAACATCGACAGTTGTTTCTCCACTTAGATTTATTACTGCAACTGAATTCACCAATATCCGGTCGGATGTCTTAATTATTCATTTACAAGATCTTGGGTGGACACTTTTCGATGCGCCCACTTGATGTCTTACGATCAAGGAAGAATAAAAGTACAAAAAATTGATTGAGAAAATGGATTCAAGGCGAACTAGACATAAAAATGAATTGTAGGAGAAACATTGAATCAAAAATAATAAACTGAAAAATCCAAACATCAAAAAAGTATAGCGGGTGTTAATAGTGCGATGTTTTGTCGTAAGGAGCGTTGGTGTGAACAACATTTACTGTGGCTATCGCAGAATTTGTTCAAGATTAAGGCCAAATTTCAGAAAAAGTTGCAGCTATATAGATAATATTATTTTTTTGAAATATCATCCTCCGTTATTATTAAAAATGCAAAGCTTCTCGTGATGATATCCAATATCTCCTCAAATCCTCAATCTAAAACCTTTAATATCGGTAAATAAACACACATTGAAAATAGGTACCTATTATAAAAATATTGGCCATTAATATACGCAAACAGTACGTAGTGAATATCAGGACAATGCAGATCCATTAATAATAACTTAATACCAAAGGTTAAGTTTTTACGAACGTTGTTAACCGTAATGTCCACATGAATTCTAAGGAATAAAGAAATTAATCAATCACAGGTAATATTTAAAGCATTAAGATCTGTTCAGTTTGATTATGTCAAGGCTGAGAGAGTGCCTAATGGTAAAACTAATAATTAATTAAGCACGCATTGTTGTTCTATTAAACAAGAGTAACATTAAGCACGTCGTCACGTCAAAATTCTACTCGCACAATATTTTAAATAGTGATGTAATTGTAACATTTTACGAGCCAAGCGAAATTCGCATTTCGATCCTTGCAACTCATTTTCCTAATTAAAAGACAAAGGGCGTTTATTTACCGTTCGTCAACATAGTCGCCAAGCCAACTGAGATACTGCAGAAGACGAGCAGAAGTCAGGACCTTGCTGAGATAGTCAGCGTTTTGATTTGGTCGAAATCCAACTAAAAAGCTTCGTCCTACCAAAAAACCTGTTACCAACAAGGTTCGGAAAGCTTCCACTAGTTCAGGCTGGTGAACATTCCTTACTTGTAAATTTGAAACAAAGATCATTTGAAGTAAATTTTTTATGAAGCTGTTTCGTTTTTTAGAGTGCAGAATCTTTTCTTCTTTCAAAATCCCGCCAAAATTTTGGTCTGGAAATATGTTAAAATTGAGGAAACCAGTAAATTGTTCCGTAATAATCCATTGATCCTCAAATCTTTGCGACTTCAAAAGTGCTCTTAAAACTTCCTTGGTGGACACAAACGCTTTGGGATACCGTTGGTATTTTCCATACATCCATTACCATTGAAAGATGCGCATGAAAACACGTATTTCGAGCGAACTATACCTACGTAGGGACCAGGGGTTAGCCGAAGAACATGAGATTCGTAATAATAATCTCGAGTATCTGTTAATTTAAATTAAAGCTAATCAAAATGAATGAACGAACTTCCTAGACAAATTAGCCTCTAGGTATGACCCATAATTGAACAAATGAGGCCATTTGATAAGCAAAGCCCTACCTATAACGCGACCTACATGTAAGACCAATATATATTATTCATCATCTAATTTACAAACATAATTACTGTAGTTTATTTATCAAAAAGTCAACAATACGTTGACACTTAATTGATAAGGTTTAGGCACATCCGTCTCTAAAGATAGTAAATGCTTTAGATGTGAATAACCATCAAATCAATGAATTTGAAGGTTGTTTTATGTCCTTAACCACACAGCACGTAACACTGTTATGTTCGAGAGCCATTTTAGCGTCATCAGTAGACGGGCTACAGGAGTTTGGGTGCAATTTATCGCTAAAACCTCATGTATTTCGTATGGGAAATTCTAAGATCCATTTTGGTAGGTTTTGAATCACTCCGGGCATGTGCGCTCTGCCAAAAGATCCAATGGCTTTGTCAACAGGTCCAAAAGCTTTGTTAAGAGGTCCAAGATAATGCTTCCCAAAGGGACGGGGCGGGCATGCGCAAGAAATACATGGGGTTTTGGAACTCGTGTAGGCCCTCGACTGTCATCTAAGGAACAAATTATTCAAGATGTGCTACTTGTACTTATGTGATTTAATGAGAGAAAATACAGGTCCCAATACTGATGTGATCCCTGTGCCACATCATCGACCACCATCTATTTAAGTAATTTGCCGCCTTATGCCACGGTATTCTATTTATACAACATTTATGAGAAGGTTGTTTCAAAATCAATGTTTTTAAATTTTACCAATTTGTATTTATCAAACACGTTATTGCATAATAATTTTATTCATGGAAGGTAATCGGTTAGAATCATTGTATGAAGGAAAAAGAACAAGAATCGAATCAAAGGGCAGATAACTTGGTAGAGTTTTCTTCATTGGATACAATGTCAAAATAGTAAATAGGGCGCGGGGATCTTTTTATTTTAGAGATTATTTTAGTAGGAAGCCAATATAAAAAATAAATAAAAAAACTCTCCCTCTCACTTCTGGTGCATTTTTTAAATATAAAAATGTCATATTGAGATGCCATCTGTCTCATGTTTCATTTGGATGTTTCATTTATTCTTTCATTAAAGTAACAAACATTTTATTAACTGGCTCCGGATGATAAAATTTGAGCAGAATTTTTATTGCCATGATGCATGATGAATTTAGTGCTTTTCGCGTTTTACTCTAATTTTGTTTCAGGTAGTAGAACAGAATATTCGTTTAATTTCATCTTATTTAAAAAAAATTAGTTCCCGATCCCAAATAGGTTTTTCATGCAGGTGAAATGGTTAGAAATTGGGGAAAAATAATTACAACAGATGAATTTTTTGTCCACGATTGAAAGGGGTGGAAACCGGTATCTGGCAATTTGTGGAATAACTATTAATTTTATGCGAAAATGTTCTAAGTAAAAGTTGCAGGGAATAAGAAACCCGCACACATGCGCATACGCGTTCTGTTCAAGGACTTTTAAGCCCTTTATTTTATGTCTAACAATATGTGTACCAAATTTGGTTCCAATCGGTTCAGCCGTTTAGCCGGAAATCAGAGTTTGACACACTTGCGCATGCGCGATTTCGCACAAACGCTTTTCAGCCCTTTATTTTATGTCTAAGAATATGTGTAGTGTGTGCCAAATTTGGTTCCAATCAGTTCAGCCGTTTAGCCGGAAATGAGAGTACAGACGGACCGACATCATCGAGATTTTGTTTGATTCGGATTCCTGGATACGGTCCCAAAATTGTTTTCAACCTCCGCAATTTCTCCCGCGGAAAAATTCAATTGTTTTACTTATTTTTATAATTATCAAAATCCTCGTGTGAGACTTCAGCGTGTGTGGCAGATCAGTATTGTACTCGTATTAGTCAGTTTTGACTCCACCATCAGTAAAATCTTGTCAGGAACTACCACATTCCCTTTGTCGGTACCCACTTCCGACGTCCCGTTCACCCTCAATTCGAGTTTGAAATTTTGACTCTCCATCAGTAAGATCTTGTCGGGGTAGCATGTGTGTGGTAGCACATTCCCTTTGTCGGTACCCACCTCCGACGTCCCGTTCACGCGCAACGCATTTTGGTGGATTTCGCGAAAAAACCGCCACAAAATAGTACTGAATTTGGGGTGCTTCTCATAGTTCGAGCCTCTATTGGCGACACAAGAAAGAGAGACCGCGATTAGACCTCCAAGAAAATGTTGGACGCCCCAAGTCGACTACCTTCGAAGACGCGCACCTTGCAAAAGATGGATAGTTTCGTCCCTTTGAAAAAAAAACAAAATTCCGGCACGCAGCAGTTTAATTTGAAAACAATCGGACCAAAACTGTAGAAGAAAGGAAAAAACTGAAAAATCTCCAGGTTAGCCCCATCCCTAAAGTTGCTTTATACACGGCCCCAGTCGGTACAATGTACACTCCTCGTCTTTCTACAAGCGTTCTTCTACGGGCCCGCATTTGTTGCCAGCCAGCGAGCCAAGTGAGATTAAAAGTTACCTTTTTACAAATAAATTTGCAAAAATGCACTAAAAATTCATCCTTTAACTGCACCAACCCATCAAAAAGAATACAGGTTTACAGAACAGAGTCGTAAATGTCTACTGCAACATTGCGTCGATTTATCATAGAAACCGAAAGCATCGCGTCCCTTATTATTGGTTTTCAGATGCTTTTGCTCCTCTCCTATTTGACTTTTTTCTGTTAAGCGATTTTTTGGGACACATTTCAAGCAAACTGTCCTCTTCGAGCTGCTCTTGGTATCTCAAACACTTTTGTAACACAGATTCCAATTAACTAAAGGGGATTAAAAGCCGTTTGCACTGGTAAATTTCTGCTTAGCTTAAGTGTAGCTTCAAGTACTTGGCAACCATTATCGAAATAATTCTCGGCAAGGATTTTAAGCTACGCTCAGATTAGGTTGTGTTGGTGCAAACGGTTATTAATGGTCTGCTTGTATTCCGTAATGAGCCTTTAGAGGCAAAGTATATTGTAAATATTATTATTCTTGAGTAGAATAGAGGTACTAGTCCCCCCACTTTTGTGTCATGAAACGTCATGGCGTTGGACTTTGAATGAAGAGGAGAGTGGCCAGGAAGAACCATTGGAAAAATACAAAAAAAAGACTATAGATCAAATGTTCATCATGATGAAAATAGGAATTAGGAACTTTCGTTACTAATTAACCAGATTTTGATAAACATTTTTAACTCTTCTGTGAAAACATTCGTTTGGTGCCATTGTATAAATGCAAATTTTAATTCAAGTAATTGGTGTCCAAATATCCCAAAAACAAGACATAATCCATAGTTTTGCATATACTCGTATTTATTGCAGGATCTTAGATGAAATATGTCCAATATAGCTGGGTGGTTATTCCAGATCATGGTGTATTATACACCATGTTCCAGATCTACACTTCATAATATACACAATAATTACAATGATCCTTTTTGAAATACGAAATCGACGATCAATTGAAATTTCGTGAAAACTCTCCCCCATCTGTGTCATTCGTTTGGGAATTCATTCCCTTCTAAATACATACGTGTGTGCTATCCCATTAATTATTTTCTACCGTATGCAGTACCTACCATATTGTCCCATGGTTGAATGATTAATGATCGTAATCTAACTAATCAATAAAGCGCCAAAAACGTTATCGTTAACAAAATTAAAATTAATGCGTTTCTTTTATCAAATGGTAAACAATTATTTCATTTCCCACTCTTGTCTACTAGACGAAAAACACATACAAAGAGCCATATGTCTTAATAAATAAATGCGCTAGAAATTTGCGTGGGATCTACTGTTAACGATAATACCTTTGAATTTACATAGGCTGTTGGATCTAATTTTCAAATGATTCTAATTAACTTCTGTTGTTTAAATACGCTACCGGGATTCTTTAGTTTTTAAGATAAGACCAATCTCTTCGGTTGAATTATTCATTAAATGCGTACTTAAATTCGTAGCGGCGGGGAAATTCTGCGGAAATTTCTATTACCATTAAACCTTCTTGTAGCTCTTATCTGGTGCATGTTCAAAATTAGAATTGGGACATTAAGGTATATCGTAATCCGTGGTGGTGTACGAAAAGTATCTCGCCAATTCTTTTCCATTGATACAGATACGTCCCAAACCCTGCAACGATTATAATAGGATTGGACAAGCCGCACACCCGGGCTTCTCGCGACCCTTAAACGCCACTTTGTACTGCCTTAGTTCAACAATGCTTGCAAATTGAAATTGATCAACCATGGGGTATTATAAATCACTTTTTTTAGTTGAATAGATGCTAGTAAAACACGTTATGTCGTAAATTTGAAAAATATAGTTGCATTGACAGTCGTTTTTATTCACCGCATGTGTTGTGGTCTGTATGTTTCAAGGTGCAGAACATTAATTTTGGAAGGACTTTATAGCCGCTAAAAGAAGTTACCTAAACATACTAAGTTGACAATGCCAAAGGCGACGCGCATCAGGTTCTGTTAATTGGCAGTTGGACAGGATAAAAATTGCGGTTGCCTTCTCACTCACGATACCAACAAATCTCCTCTTTGGACACATTTCGATCAATAACATCATCTCTTTGCATTCATTAGCCGGTCGAGATTGTAGCTCCACGTATTCATTCTCTCCCTTAGCCGAATTTTAGGCTCAAACTTTTTATTTTGATGCGATGATGCCAACCCTCACGGACATTTAGATAAATTTAACGCCAACGCCCGCTCATTTATTTTAAATTTATGATTATGTTTCAAACATTTTTTACGTTTAATAAACGGCTCTCTCGTAGTTGTTCAAAGTCGCTTCCAAATCTTTATTAAGCGAGCGAAAATTATGTGTGCCTTAAATTCAATAGCATTATCTGTTTTAATTAGCAATTAAATTAATGATAGACCTAAGAATGTGCTTGTTGTAGGCGTACTACATTAAATATTTTACAGTTTATTATTGCGATTTCATGGTGTATTAAAGACGTTAATCATGTATTTATCATCTTTAAAAAGTGCAGGTGCCAAATTTAATGGCCGACGAAGATGGACAGTTATTTTTTTACTATTGTCGTTAATAAAATACGTCTCAATCAAGCCTACTGACTGATTCTATATAGTTGCAATATTGCTGCTAAAGATAACGGTTTTGTAATAATGAAAGTAAGTAGGTAAAGGGTAAATTGTAAACAAGTTTCGATGCACGTCATCATCGTAATAAACACAATATTGTGTGCAATATAAATTAATGGTGTTTTCGATGCGATCATAACTTTCTACGTTTTGAAGAAGAGTTTCTTGTTGTGACGAGATCTTGGGAAATTTGGTGATATGCCGATAATTTTCTCTCTGGGTCCACCACAGCTTCCGTAATGGTCCTTCATTAGTAAAAATGAACATTCTCTTCAAGTGGGCAGAGAAAAACAACACAGGTATTTTTTAAGCTATGATTTAAGCGATTGTTAAATTTGGTCATGGAGTCGAAGATGCAGCACAATCAGGTAAGACGGTTATAAATGACAGTTGTTTTGTAAAAGCCTTAATTTAATGCTGGATCCACACGGATAATCATGAATGTCAAATAATCTTGTTAAGTTATTGTTTTATTTAATAAGGTTTTCATAATAATCTGCCATTCATGTAAAGCTTCTCTGTAAAGAAAGATATATTAACTTCCCAAGAATGTCCCTTGTTATTGCACCAGTTTCTTCATTTTAGACGCCATAATTTGGAATTTACGATTGAAACAAATTTAAGCTTTGTTTTTTTAGACAATTTCCTTCGAGTCTGGTACTAAGGATTGATTTATTGCAATTGACAGAATTGATTACCTATAAGAATCTTCTTGTACCTCCCCAGAATTTTCTCGAATATCTGCCTCAATGTTTTTTATGTGTGGCTTTCGGTTTTATGAATAGGTGATTCTGATTACGAATTCCTACTTGCTCACCGTATGGTGCAAGGTTTGTTAAGACGTCAGCGGTCCTCCAAAAAATAATATTCATTGCCATATAATATTGTGTAGATGCAGCGACATCTGGAGGAGTAATATTCAATCGAGTTCTGTATCAAACTTACCAAAACTGCTACGGAGACGTAGACATTTTTTAGTATGAACCTAAATCAAAGCGACACAAACTTTTATTTTTAGTGACCATGTGCTCTTGCTTGAGCCCAAATGCTCAAAATCGTTATGTTTGCATTGGAACATGGAAAGTGAAGTTTTTGAAATAAAATTTACTTTAAATTATTGTATGTACTGTAAACACGGAGTAATATCTGATTGAAATTCCCTGTACCCTGTAACAAATGGTCTTAGGACTCTTAGGCTTTAAAAACTTTTTGTTAAATTTACAAATTTGCCGGTATAGGAAATTGCGTATCCGCTTCATACAGCGAGAGAACTGAACTAATCTGCGAGAAAATAAAGCACGTTAAGGTAAGAAACTAAGAACGAATGTTCAAGCAGATAAGAGTCGAAATGCTACAGTGTTACCGGTTCTAAAAACCGTCGGGACGGAACGTGAAGGTCGGTGTTGCTGCGATACCTTCACATGCATCACGTGTACGGTTGATTAACGTTGGGGTCCTTTTATCATTTGAACATGGGGTAAAAATTGGGTGGGAGAGAGAGATTTTTGGCAAACTTTCGAAGCGAATCTACGCAGATCGAGCGCTGCATTGCGGCGATTTTTAGATCGCGTAACACGAAATTCTTTGCCAACATTTCATTCGTTTTCAAATGAAAGTTCGAGCCGAAAGCCGTATCGCAGTATAGGCAGCGAATCGTAGCCTCACAACCGGAAAATTGTGCCACCAATTCCGACGAAATGATTGTCGGGGCTCGGGGGTGCTTTTTAAATTCGTGGCGAGTTGTGGCTGGTTTATGCGAAAAGGGAACTTAATTACGTAGCGGAGTCGACCCATCGGCTGATATTCAACCGTGAATGATGCGAAGTGCGAAGCACGTCATTGCTTATTCGTTTTGTGCTTCGACCGATTCGGGGGAATTGTTTGGAAAGCAGCAGTATCCATTTGCTTATACAATTGTTATTAGTAGGCGGCTCTATTATTGTTGTTTTGGATGAACTACGAAAATGCAAAATAATAAGAAACATGTTTTGATGGAAAACCAAATTATATAAAAAAGATACCGGATCTGAACTATAGGGCGTTCGCACCTCCAGATGCAGTATGGAGATACAGTACATGCTTGCCAAACTTATTAACAAACTTAGCAATTACAGCACAAGGAGATGATGTTGTGTTTTAGTACTTCAATTCAATCATATGTCAGTTTGGCACAAGGCTAGCGTTATCGAAGAATTACGTAAGAGTAGCATTAAGTCCATATGTCACCTACAGATTTTTAAGGCTTAATAAACAAAATAGATCCAAGTTGCGAACCTGCTCGCTTCGTGCTCGGGGTACCGTCACAACTACACGAATTTGTTACATTACACGTTCGGTTCGGATAATGTATATGCAGCTTAAGCGAACAAATTCTTTTCGTGGTATTATCCGATCAACGTGCTCTCATTTAAATAAATTGTTACCACGAAAGCGTTGAGATCCAAGGTGCAAAACGTCCATTGCGGATATATTTTTAGCAGTTAGACGATTAAAAAATAAGTTCACCAATCCAAACTGTACACCCTTCTTCTGTATACGAAGTGTTATTCGATCTACATTAAACGGCAACCGGTAAAAAGGTTAAAGACAATTAAATTGTGCTTTTGTTGGCTGTCGAAACTTTAATTTATAAGGGTAATTTCGCAGAGTTCCATACTGCGGAACATTTGCAAATTATTCCAGTGAATAAATAAACCAAATTTCAACAAATAAATTGCGAGAACACAGTTTGTCCCGCTTATTCAAATTCGTCGGGCATCTTCCGAAATTCATTTTCAATGAGCAACTAAATTTTACTTGACGACACAAAAGGTTCAATTGTATTGTACATCGGAGAAAATCAACTGTCGATTGAAGAAAATTTTGACCCATCATAAATGTAAGTTATTATGAATTTTTTGCATTGTGTAACCATTAAGAGTCGATTTCTTTGGGGATGTTGTATAAAAGATTTATGTTTAAAGCCATTCTAACATTCCTGAAGAGGTCGACCCAAGGGAGTTTATTTCGTGAAAAAGTATGTGTATTTTTTATGAATGATAAGTGAAACCAAATTATATTGGTAATTTTTTCTCACAAGAATACAAACTACAATGAAATACAACATCTTGTACTATATTACAATAGCCGCCCACACATAAGAAATCTCAACGTTGAATGTTACATCAACCATGAAAATTTGGTGCTTGGTGGTTGCACTAGAAGGAATTTTCTTGACAATATATGCCTTTTGACTGCTTTTCCAAATATATGAGAGTTTTGAATTTCAATTTTCCGATGACACTCCCCGATTTTAATTCCAGAGATTTTGGTTTAAAGGGGAAGTAACTTTTTGTCTATGTTGCAGTTCCTCGAGGGTTGTGTTTAGATTATTTTGACGGCATTGGAAAGCTTTCATTGTTTGCCAGGTAATTTGTAACTTATACTTTATATAGGATTATATATACAGTTGTGAGCCAAGGATATGCTTTTACATGTACTGTTATGTAGGTAAATGATTGACTTAGATAAGGATAACACCTATTACTTAAGGTTTGCATTGCTCTATGAAGTAAATGGATGTTTACTTGAATAGCTAAGTACGGCAATGATTGCAGCACTATCTCCGTCGACTCACTTCTATAATCTAGATAACAATAGTGACGAAGACTAAAAATGACAGTATCGCTGTCGTATCAGTTGTAATGAAAGACGGTCTGATTTTAAAGGACTGAATGGATAGATTGCATTAAAATTGCTATTGTCAGTTAGTGCCGGAGAACATCAAAAGCACACGATAGCTACGAGCGTGTCAAAGTATGTTATTATTTCATAGTTTACAATACAGAGAATAAAATCTACTATATCATTATCGAACTAAACAAAGCTGAAGTGGATGTCGATACTGAAACAAGCGTCGCTGGTGTCACTTGTTTGCATTTTTACGATATGAAATACGAATAATAAACCTCAAATCGAATCTCGAAGGCAATTCACGTTCCACTTACCAATCCGCTTATCTGTACTTACCGATTTATTAACGAACGGTATCTTAAATGAGTCAACGTTAAAAAATAACAATTACTCGATTAACATGCGCTTGTAATCTGCCCAAATTCACGTCAATAGCGTTCGGATTCGGAGTTTATTGAACGATAAATTAAGTGCGGTTATATTATACATTGGAAATGCATGAATCACACTTTGCGTGTATCATTGTCGTCAATCAGTCGACACAGTTGGATCAATTTTGTTAAGCTACTAATCCTGTTCGGCATTAACCGTATTGAAAAAGTTGCACAGTGAATTTTTCCACATTTACCATGCCATTTTAATTTACGTAATTCCAAACCCTGTGCGAAGTAAGACGCTCCCATGACTTGCCCCTTGACGGAGAAGGTTAAAACGTTCATAAATTAATATTTGTTCACGACCTGGTTTTCCGTCATGTTAGACTGCGAAAACGGCAACGCGATATAAAAATTATCTATACAGTCATCAAGAAATTTAAATAATCAGAATGTTGACACCAAACACGTGCCAAATTATTACTTACAAAACTGAAAAATTTCGTTTAAGAAACATTTTTGAAATTAATTAATATTCATAAAATTCCTTTCCACAGCTAAGACTTTTATTTTAATTAGCCTTTTACGGCGGCATTAACATACCCATATGATGAACATGAAAAATTCCATTCGCACAGTAATCGGTCATAAAAAATTAAACGCACCTTTCACTGGATTACTCTCTTAATTGCACGGTTATAAACGAGTTAAACAAGTCAAAAAGGTAATCGCGAGCGATACACTAAAAGTATACCGTCCTTTGCCTTGATCCTGATGAAAATGGCACTCCTAAACAGATCAAAAATACATAAACCGTACAGCCAGTCTGGTTGAAAGCTCTTCTGCAACAAAGGGATCACAAAATCTTGACGCGATTGATACCAAAATAAAATTTGTCAACTTTGGCATTAAAGTGTATTCAATTTCTCTTTCTCGGTGTTCAAAGATGGATAAATCAAAAATGGATTTTGCCGTATTTTTAGGGCATCTTCCAAAAGGAAGGAAGGAATGAATTCTATTGTCCGTATGTCCATCTGTCTGCCCGTTAGTTTAAGCAGCGGAGGGTAAGCTCGACTGTGTTACCACGGTGCATCCCTTCCCGGCGATGTACATCTCGGCGACGTACACCTCAGCACCGTTTTCGCGGCGACAACCCATCTCGACGATCATTACTAACACCGGCATTGGTCATTCCGGCGATTTATACCAGGCGACTATTACTTTCTCGGCAATGGACACCTAACGACGTCTGTCCAACCTCATTTGCCTTTTGTTTTTTTTTGGGCATAAACAATGACATACCTACTGTAGAAGCGGATGTCAAATTAGGCACCGAAAATGGTATATACCAGAAAACTTTACCCAACTATAAATGGCATAATTTCAATTTGATACTATAGTCCCTATTCAGATTGTATTATATTTAGAAAGGAAAAATTACACTCTATACAATACCAAATACGAAAAGTTAATTCCGGTGAATTGTTTCAATATAATAAACATAAATTTACTTCATATGCATCGCAGAGTTCAAATTGATGGGACCACCGAAGCGAGGATTGCCCATCGCCGGGTTTAGATGGCCGGGATAACCGAAACCGAACAGTAAATAGTCGCCGGGAAATCGGTGCCGAGAACGTCATCACCGGGATGAGAATCGCCGGGATAACCGTGACCGGTGTTACTTACCATGGATCCCTCGTTTGAATTCGATTTTAGGCACGGATGTTTGTGAGCAGTCTTTGATGAAACATCACCCACCTAAAAATAAAGGCAAAATATATAAATGAAATCGTACGTGGATGTACATAGAATGTTCTTAACGTTGTATGTGACTCCTTACATTAGCGCAATTATTTATGTACTACAGGCTACAGGGTGTTCTATTAATAAAGATCACAGGCCACATTGCACAGCTTGGGGAAAAAGATTTTGTTAACAAAAGAGGTCAAAAGAAATAACTGGAAATTATTTTCAAGTTTCTAGGTTTGCCGCTAGAAGGCGTACATTCATGGTTCTTTTGTTTCAAAGCCAACTTGGATAAATACTGCAGTTTAAATTTGTGCATGAGCGTATTTTCGCCAAATATTTCTGCTTAGGAAACATATATCAAAAAGCTGTTTTCATTCATATTTTCATTTTTTCATCGTATTATACCATAATAATTATATCGTTTCATTTGAAATTTTCAAGAAAACCTTCAAAGTTTATGTTAATGCCATTAACCTTTAAAGAGATATTCCCCTCTCCCCACCTCTCATATTTTATGAGAGCAATACGTGCTACATGATAATGATGAAAAATTCAAACAAGCTTGCTATGCATATATTTTTAATGCATATTTGTTGGGTATATTCTAAACAATAGATTTTATAGGACCACAAAGAAACTCCACAATGACATATGTCTAAGTCTATCTTCAACCGATTATCCGCGATCGTGATCTTCGCAAAAAAACTCCATAAGGTTCTACTAGAGTGATGCCAACATCTTTAATCAGCACGTGATGCTTTAAAATATCCGAGAGCGTTAATTTCTATTTCTATTCAGGCCTGAAATTTCCTTTCGACATGCTCAGGAAATATCACTGCAGCTGAGGTAAGCAAGCGCACTTTAAATTAATAACCAATTTGAAAACAGCAATTATTTTGCCATGGTACTTTCCCCTCCTCACTGGTAAATAACAATGAAAATCCTTCTAGTATTTCATTCCCTAGCACACTAGGTTTCCTAAGATTCTTTAAAAGTCTTAAAAAAGTGGGTATATCGTTTGGTGACTCTCCGTGTACAAGGTCCTCTGTATCAAAAGTCCCTGATGGACAGTAGAATGAAGAAGACTGACCGTTTCGAAAAAAATTGTAAAGATAACAACTTGCTAAAACCACCTTTTCAAGCTCAAGAAGCCGTGATTTTCTAAACACCCTGAATACACAGCAGACAGAATTCCAAATTTGTCCGGTAGGTATATTCTCGCACGATTATGACGTTGTGCGTGTGTGCACCATTTTGTTGAAACCAACAATTTCCAACTTTGTGTTTTGTGTAACCTATATCGTTGTATTCGTAATAAGCTAATTGTAAATCAGCATGTGCATGATGAAAGCGCGTTTTTCGGTAATACAGATCAAAATTTAAAATTATCGATCTCACGAGTAATCAAAATAGACTAGAGAGTGCACATCTACACTATAGCAGAAAGCTTTTAGTGAAAATTTGAAGTCTCTAGCATTGTAATTGCTGAGATCTCAACCGGACAGCCAGCCAGAACTAATATATAGCGTATTTTTTTTTAAATGCGCTAAAAATGATACTAAATACAGTTTGTACTTATTTTACGAGCCATACCTAAAAATGAAGTTGATAACGATTTTTCCCATTGAGACAGTGTTTTCTATTTATTGTGTCTGTGTAAATAACCTCGGAAGAAAAAAAAACGAAATCGGTAAATTTTTATGGTGTCTGTGCAAACCGGAATTTTTTAGTTTTCTTGAAGCACGTTTTTAAGGTTGACTCCTCGGTTGGCTCCCAAACGAAACACGTTGGACCTTGGGTTTATTTGAAAAAAGCGCTTGTTTGATCCCCTCTGCCCTCGCCTCTGTCACCCAATTTTTTTTACTTTTATGTAACACCCTGTATATCATCTAAGCATTCAAATGAATTTCTTTTTTTGTCCTCTGTTTGATTCCGCAAAAAGCCTGTAGGTTCTACATCTAGGAAGTGAGACCTTTCTAATTAGGAGACATTGAATTATCGGGATCGGAAGCACCAAATTTCGAGCTATTCCTTTCGGTAGGGTTTTATACAAATACAACGGAATGTTTCATTGCCCATTATATGTCCTCCTTCAGTAAACCTTCAATTTATTGTGAGAAATTTGTTTATTTAAATCAGATCACATCTGTTGTACCTACTAATAGCGTTATCACCTTTATGAAGTGTCATACTTTCTTACGCAATCCTTCCAGTCTGTTTTGTAAAATTGAAGTGGAGATAATATTTGTATTTAGATGATATTTCAATTCTGCAATTATTTGTAGAGTTACATTTATTAAAATCTATTCATTACTTGCATACAAAATTGGTGTATAGATTTTTTCATATAAAAGTTGTGAAAATCTCTCCATACCTTGCGAAACTGTCACGTGCACGTCCTAATCCGTCAGTGTTTAGTCCGTCCGTCCGTCTGTATGATCTGGTCTTCAAATCCTAGTTTCGGTTTAGTTACTCTTTTCATGATATACTCAGTTGTTTACAATATGAGGATTTAGAGACAAATATCGGATGTGGAGCTGTTAATTAAGTAAACGTTTCAGCGAAAGAGAAAACATTATGAAAGTTGATATTAAAATTAATTATAAGAAAAATATGGCCAAGTACATCTTAATAATACAATAAACTAATTAAGACCAACTAAAAATTGCTTTATGGCCCGCCAACGATTTAAGTCGGGTGTGTCGTAAATTTGTAAATGATAAATTGCGACCATATAACATTTTTTATGATACTCGTGATAAAGACGTTTAATTGTTGTTCAAATGAAAGTAACGAAAAGCGTTGGGACTTTTCGAGACAGTCGTGAAAAAGTATACCTATACCGCGATTACAAGTCGGGGTTTGATATTTATCCTTATATACCTAGTGTCACGCAATAGGTCACATGACGTCCGATCGTAAATCAGTCACACCTGAGACGTTGCAAGGTCTCAGCTGTCCTGATAATAGAGACATGTGTGTGCATAATTGCTAATTACCATATAAAACTCATTCAAAAATATTCCCTCGAAATTAATGTTCACCGTGGGTTAAATTACGAGTAGAACTGATCCTACAATAAATATGGTTAGTATACGTATATGATGTGAAACGGGTCACATTTTAAAGAGTTTATAGATGATTCTGCTACGTGCATGCTGAGCTGGTGATGTATCAAGTCCTGATCCACGACAACGGGGCTAATAATTTAAATACTATAATGTCATTCGTTAAGTAAATTACGACCTTAGCATATGCAGGGGCCGAGGGGTCCAGCCATAAACCTGTCTTTGGGACGAGCCTGCGATGTCAGAAGGTCCCCAAGTAATGTGACAGTTGGAGACGCTCTCTGGACAACGCCCGTCACTGCATGTTTGCCGCTGCCAGTAAATTTACCACCTTCCTACTCCTTGTTTGCTTTCACAGCTTAAAAGGCGCGAGTATGGCACGATTTATTGATGCATAACTATATTACATGCATTTCAAGAAAGTGAGCTAAACTTTATCGTGAATTCGTGAAACGGTCATGTGCATCGATATGTAACGACTAAGTATAGGAATCGTTTTGTAACCTCCGCATAATCGCGCTAGGATTGCATTTTATCCAAATTGTAGCAAATAGTTAACCTTAATGCTTTGTACACTCACTTGGCCAGTGGAGTAGATTTATGTAGCGAATTCTAAGATAGGTATTTGACGTATTTGAAAATATTTCATTGGATATGATATACAGGGCCGTGGTTACGGCCATTCAGTCGAGAACATTCGGAAATGAATCGAATTTAACAATATTTATTCGTGCCTGGATACAGGTGCACTATTATATTCATTCGATTTATTACAACGAAGATTTACGACAATCAGTCTCATATTTATTGGGAGTGGTAGGAGCGTTCACCCACCTGAAAAGAAAACAAATGTTAAGTGAGTATCTAGTATTCTTATTGGAGAGCGAGTGAATGTTCTGATTTTGAAATCTATTATGGCAACAAAAAGAGTAAAAATAGATCAAGGGGGGTAATCAAAATCTTTTGCAAACCAGTGATTCAAAACATGAGGTATATGCCATGGTCCGTGGACCCCAAATACCGCAGGTGAACGATTATCCCGACGAAAAGGGAACAATTTTATAAGAAAGAAATTACACTATGAACCATTTTCATTGATTTAATCTAGTGGCTATATGTGAAAAACCGATTTTGCTAATCTTTAATAACGTATTTAGCCGGCCCGATATCAATGTACATGTACATGCTTGTACACTAAAACACTAATAAAGGTGTATGGTGTATGCAAAAATGCCATCCACTATAAGAATTTTTTCGCAGGTTGGATTGAAAAACTCCTAAAAATGACGCTACTCGATCATAACGCGGAAATGATCTAGGGTGACTTAATTCCCATCTCCGGAAATTTGGATTTTGCAGAAATGAAATTATTTGAAATTATAAAAATAAAAATTAGTGGCACCAAACAGCATCATTTTTTTTAAATGAAATACCTTTATTGGTGTTTCTTTGAATTACAATCTGATCATAAGTTGATCAATGAGAAATAGTATGTACACGAGATAACGGCTCAGCGAATTTTGTTCAAATTTTGGACATGCTTATTAGGAATTGGAAAACGAAAAATAAGGCCGGCATAAAGGATGTAAGACTGTCAAAAACTTTTTTTTATCTGGTAACTGGTTTGAGCTAGGAAGCTGTTCTGTCAAGAATTTGACACCTGGTTATAAAGCTGAAGCTGATCATATCAACGTTTCACCCACTTTCGTAAGGGGCTTCCTCAGGACCATCAAACATAAATTTTATTTTTGATTGTGATTTTGTTTCTTGTCGTGATGGACAAAACGTTGACGTTTCGCCACGGTCCTATCCCGGAAGTCGCTCGCCTTTAACCACTGTTGTCCTTTACTGCTACTTATCGTTCATGTTCTGTATACATTAAAGCACCAACCTAACTCAGTCAAGGGAACTGATGTATGCCATCTTGAAGATTTTGTCTCAATTTTGAGCCCAAAAATATTTTTTAATTTAATCAGAATGAGCTGGTCACCCAATTTTTATAATTACACCCAATTGGATAGCCACTAGCGTTTACTTCACAATTTGATTTAATTATACACGCATTACTAACACCAATATACACTAATGTATAAAAAGAACTATTTTAATTTAATGCATATTGTACATCATAGAATCGTATTAGCCGACTGTAAAAAGACAACGAATAAATATTTATGTATTAAACATTACATCTGCGCGAAATTGATAGCAAAAACAATTGTGTAGATTTGCAGTGAAAATAGTTGTTGGCTATTTTTTTAACTTTTCGATGTCGTTAGTGGTATTTAAATTCGGTTAGGCTGCGATGTTCATTTTTAAAAAATAAAAAGCACCGACTGCCGAAAGCATCCACTTTCCCAATATTGATTCAGGTGCAAATGACGACGGACGAGTGTGTTATTTTTGGTAGCCCATGAATTTTACACATTTATAGCAATTCCCTTTGAATAACTGCTGCAGTGAATAACGGAGTTTGTGCAATCTAAAGTCGTAACTTGAAATTACGAGGTGGTTACGGGCAAGTTAGTACACCTGCCGCATGCCTTATTACGTCCGGCTGAGCCCAGGTTAATATTTGACGAGAGTGAGCGAATTAAATTTGGAGAAATGCGATTTAGATTTTGATTGAGCATGTCTTAATTTGTTGCTACATGTCATTCTTGTAATGATTCACGCCGGCGATTAACATCTTCCAAATATTTATGTTAATAGTCAAGGAAATTCTATGAGTAATAATTAAATGTGTCAGGCTAATGTTTTGGTAACCATAAATACGAAGAAATTGCCATTATAATTTTTCAAAATTGTAAATTAAGGAATTCGCCAAGAAAAATTACGTTCGTTATAATGCCTATGGTGAGGTATAAAGGCTATCGACCGATGAAAACGCGGCGTTATGCCTAGCTTACGGAAAATTAGGAATGTGGAATACGTGAAGGAAGTCCACAAAAGTTTATGGGATGCGGTACGATAAATGTTAATACCTCAATATGCAGTATATTTGCCGGAGGATGATGGCGGCCAGTTCATTAGACGCAGGGGAGTAGGAGTTTGATGTGGCTGTGATATTGAATTATCCTTTAATGCACATGTCCACATTTGATGACGTTTACTTGCTAAAACGATTCGCCAATTGAGGGTTGCTCTTTTCTCCCCAGTTTCTTATGTTTTCCGCAGTTTCTTTTTTATTAAATTATTTTTGTTTCTTTCAAAACAGACTTACTAAGATTTTTCTTGTATCTACGTAGAAATTGACAGTTACCGATTAATGCATCAGCCCAAAAAATGATCTGATTGATGTTGTATATGTTATTCACTAGCAATTCAACGAATGCACCAAATAGACAAAGTCTCTGACTCTGACCCTAATCACTTATCTGGATGTCCATCAACGAGCTAAGTCGGTTATTATAAGGGAAATAAATGCCAATATGCAGTCTGTTTCAAATTAAGCCGGCACTATTGCTAACTTGTTTAGTTATAGAGTTAGAAAGACAGTTAAATTATCAAAATTGTTATTTTTTCTACTGAATCTAAATCAGAAATTACAAAATTTGCTGTGGCTAGCACAGAGACCACCTGCGCATGCGTGTTCTGACCAAAGACTTTTATGTCTAAGAATATGTGTACCAAATTTGGTTCCAATCGGTTCAGCCGATTAATCGGAAATGAGAGTACCGACAGACCGACGTTATCTGTTGTACATTGAATGTAGATGTTTGTCCAACCCACATGTGCAAAATGTCCATATTACCTACTACTTCACCATCTGATGGTGTATCTTGACTGTATATTTCACGCAAGCATTGATTATCAGAGGTCCTTGCTAAACATTTTTATGTATTACTAGTTGAATTACTCGACGCGTCGCGCGGGGTTATTACATGTTATCAAATCATGGCTGCGCCGCCTCACCTCGTGACAATACGCTATTGTGCCTGCCCATCAGCTAATATAAGGTTAAATTCTACTTTAGGTATTCTAATGCCCGCCCTTCTCTCTCACCTTTTTGAAATGTATGTGAAAATGTAATTTTTTTCTTCAATTTATCTAAATAGCTATTCTGCACCCCCATTCATCAATACTTTTAGAATGTTATTTAACACCTCCACCTACTACATCAACATTCGCTTTTATCTGAATTATTTTCCTATTTGGGAATTTTGGTCTTCGTTGAGTGGGCTATTTCACTACCACCGTAAAATACACATTTGGGTAACATGGTCATTGTTCATTTTTCAAAAATGTTTTCTTTTATATAATTAATTTATTTACATGACCACGGCAAATATCTATGCACAGGTCCTATCATACAGAAAAGACCTACATCAACTTGTTCAATGTTTCATTTACTTTTGCGCGATACAATCTATCCGTGTAACACAACAGGCACCGCGCATCCTGACAGCACACGGTATGCTAATTTCATAAGTTTTCTAAATATTGAATCATTGAATCACTAATTTCTCCATTTTTTTGTACATCACTCATATGCATATTTTATGTTGTCTACAGCAAATTCACTGCTTTTTTCAAATAATTAAAAAAAAACAGTCATTGCATTCGAAAAACAAAAGGTGCATCGATTTCCGGTTAAACCAGAAGCGATACCGGAGGTTTCAATATGTGATCAGATAGATCGTAATGTCACATATAAAATTATATTTAGCAAATTTTTCGTATCTCGCCAAATAAAAGAGATATTGATGTGACCCTCTTATCTCTAACGCACTCCAAGATCGACATTCCCTCCAACAATAAATCTGGTTGCGTTTTAGTTCATGGAAGCATGGTAGCGTGTCACCCGTTTTAAGTAGATTTCTCTCAATTTACCTATTGTAATGGTACCAGTACACTTATATATAGGTTTATATATATCACTTCCAAGAAACACTCTAACTTTCGAAATTATAAACCGGTTTCGACCAAACTTTAAGGGTTGGTGTAACTCGGTCAAGTTCGTGAATGGTCGAAAGAAATATACCTACATCTGATCGGCCGAGCCGAAAGGCATGTTTAGATAGAAGCGTTGATTATATCTTGTTCCACGTCAGAGTTTTGCCAGTGTAATATAATCCAGCAGTAGAAAATTTGCTTTTGCTATACCGTGCCTTTGATACAAAAACATTTAACGTTGCAATTTCCAACCAAGTAAAAGTGTCAGTTTACTAGCAACAAAACAAAGATGACATGTTCAAACTGACTGTAAACTGCTGACGACAATGGTCCGTTTCCATCGAGAACTAACGACACATAAGCCCCACATATTGGTTGGTTCAAATTCGTGGCTCACCATTGGATCTCCGTAACGGTGAGAGGTAGGGTGTAGGTTAAATGGGGGTACAGTTGACATTTTTGAAAAATCTTTAAAAATGACAGATATATCACAGAAAAACTGAAAATGTCAAATTACGGTTTTATTTTCCTTAGCTTAAACGGTCGGCAGTGAACGGTTCCCGTTAGCACCTCCTAATGGCACCTTTTTTTGGAGAGTCCGAATCTGCTACCAAAAAACTTCCATAACCTGCTAGATGTAGAAGCTACATGGTACTATTATGGACGCAATACTGGATAAAAGGATAGAATGTGAGACGTCATTGTTTTTGTTTTTTGGCCTCTATCTCATTCCGTAAAAATCCAATATGGCGTCCATAAGCAAGCACAGAACGGTAGCCTATAGCGTCTACAGCTAGGTGTTATGGAAGTTCTGATAACCGATCCAGATTCCACGAAAAAAACTGCCCATAGAAGGTGTCAACAAGAACCATCCATTTCCGACCATTTATGGAAAATAAAAACGAAACTTGACATTTTCAGTTTTTCGGTGATATGTCAGTTATTTTCAAAGATTTCTCAAAAATTTCAAATGCGTTGCCACTTTTCCTCCATTTAACCTACACTGTATCTCTTACCGTTACGGAGATCCCAATGGTGAGCCACGAATTTGAACCACCCTGTACATTTTTGTAAGTGGAAGAGGGACTCATAACTTCCCCAAAGAATAAAGATTCACTACGTACGAACCACTATTGAAATGGCTGAGTAGTCATTGCAAAAACTCAAAAATGAAAGTTTGACATCTAAGGTTCGTCATGTTTCCGGGCAACCACTAGTTCCTTCTGTTTCTTAGGTCAATGAGTAGCAGAATGTGTTACATTGCCATTTATTGTTTAATTCGAGAATAAAATTGAAGCAATGTCATTTCACGCATGGACTGTGTAAAAAAGTCCCGCATTTGATGTACTTGTTTTATATGTCATAAAATTACCAGTCATGAACTGCTCCAAGAAGGAATTTAAACGAGTAAGAAACAACTGTAAAACTACATCTACACAATAGTTGAAATTAAGAGAAATTGTGAAAAATTACATCAATTAATAACCAGTAAAATTCAGAAAAATTCAGAGAAGTAAAATTCTAAATCTATGCAAGTTCACTTATTTTTAAAAAATCTAACAAGTGCACACTAAAACTCTTTAAGTTATTTTCCTCTACAGTTTTCAAGATATTCAGTTTTAGTTTCATTATTTCCTACATTACGTATCTTGAATCAAGGTTGTCATGACTCATGATGCAATTTATAGAGAGGAGTAAATATAAGCTATACAAACCGTAAAAAAATGAGCCCTGTCTTAAAATTTATGTATTTTTCAGTTTTACAGAAAGCTTTACTACGGAAGTAATAAACTAATTTGTTTCAACCCACTTTTCGACAACTATCCTAGTGGTTAGCCCCCGCGTGCATTCTCTTGAAATAATTAGGCACATGCGCCAAAAGTACGTAGACGTCAAATTTAAGATAAATTACATATAGCTATTAGAGTGCACTCAACCAAGAAGTATATAATTTCTATGTATAAATTGTTATTATATTATAATTGATAGAAATTCCTATTTACATGCTAAACACGATAGCTCCTTTTCTAAATATGATAATGTGATTTTGACAATAAGATTCTTTTTTAAAGAAATTCAATGAGCCTGTAACCGGTATTTGAAGATATGCGGCGCTAACGGCCAATTAACAAGTTTATTTACGCAGAGGTATTGTGTTATGTACTGAAATGTAATCTTAAGAGGCTCAACTGGTGTAACTTTATTAAACGTTTTCTTTATTATTAGATTCCTCCTTCCGCACCGGCAGTTAGTATGCATATAAATACTTCATTATATTTTAGGTTACTGCATTATTTGGACTATTGACAAAATTAACATTAAATTTAAATTCATTGTCAGAAGATGTTATTTATTGCAATGTATATATTTATAAATACGTGTAGATATCTTGATCGTCACAATTTAACCTGAAATTAATGCCCAGAACTACCCGTTTAATATGAAATTGTTACACACCGAGATCGAGAGAAATACTTAATTTTTATGTAAATGTGTAGGTCATATGTCAAATAAAAAGATGGTGTAGACCTATTAATGGACTTTCAAACTTTATTAGGCGTCACTGTTTTTTTCCCGGCAAACCGTCAAACATAAATCTGAAAAGAAGCATTAATTAAAAACGATTATAATTTGGTATTTTCGCAGTTGCCTGCAATGTAAATCCAGAATGTATTTCCCAACCGTATGTCATGCCTAAATTCAGACTTATGACACAGCTGTCCTATAAAATAATAATGACAGTGTCATTTACTACATAAGATAAAACAATAAATTAATTCGATATTATTACTTACAGAACATTGCGCAAGGGTAAAATTATATTAGAGTAAAGTGGGTGAATATGCCGCGCTGGGTAATACGCCGCAGTTTGTTATTTTCCTTCTAAGCTTACATATGGCAACAGTGTTCATGTTAACACATTAGTGTGAGGTACCAACCATTCCAAAATTCATCAGAATTCAAATTAATTAAATCGTCAGTGAAAATCATCAGTGTAAAGGTAAGGACCGTTTAAAATAAATTCTTAAGTCCAGTTATACGTAGTTATAAAATCAGTTCTAAGTGTTTGTAACCCAATTGTAATAAGAGCATGCGAAAATACGATTCCTAACCTAACTCTTTTTGGCGGAACAACCCGTTAAACGTATCTAAAAGCGTTGTTGCGAATTTTCAAAGTAAGAAGGTGAATGTGGGGAAATATGCGTCATCGTTTTTAACTGCGGCACATTACCCCGAGAGGTTGAAAATATTTTTGTTTTATTTCAGTAACAATCAAAATGCCACGAAATTACGTTCGTAAAAATGTGAGGGCGTTATGGTCCGAAGAAGATCTTCGCAATGCTATTGAAGACCTTAGAAATGGTAGAGGGTCAGTTCGCGAGGTTAGTCGTACGTACAATGTTCCTGCCCGTACTTTGATGAGAAGGATGAGCTCTGGAAACCTCAGTAAAGAAAAATTAGGCCGCAAATGTTGTTTGACTTTAGTTCATGAAGCTAGTTTAGTAAAATACATTCAAAACATGGAAAAACATGGCTTTGCCATAACATCGGTTGACGTAAAGAAGCTTGCATTTTCATTTGCAACTAAAAATAATATTCCCCACAATTTTAATATTGATAAAAAACAAGCTGGCCATGACTGGTTTGTTTCATTTATGCAAAGACATCCAGAATTGTCAATTCGAAAAGCGCAAGGAATGTCTATAGCTCGAGCTCAAGGCATGAATAAAGACGAATGCGGACGATACTTTGATCTTTTGGGGAAAATATTAACAGAAAATGATTTAGTAAACACTCCGCGAAAAATATTTAATATTGATGAGTCGGGGCTACAACTAAACAATAACCCGGGGAAAGTTGTTGCCACTAAAGGCGCCAAAACTGTAAACTGTGTCACGAGTGGTGAGAAAGGTGAAACAGTATCAGTTATAGCATGTGTAAATGCAGAAGGTCATTTCCTTCCTCCAGTTTGTATTTTTAAAGGTAAGAAAAAAAAACCAGAATTTGAAGATGGCTTGCCTCCTGGGGGTAAAGTTATCATGAATGAAAAGTCGGCCTATGTAACGACAGACATTTTTAAAACATGGCTTCAAAACCACTTTATTGCAAGAAAGGAGCCAGGTAAAGTACTTCTCATTCTGGATGGCCACTCCTCGCATTGTTCCGATGTAGAGTTGTTAGATTTAGCTTCAAGTAACGATGTTATAATGTTGTGCTTACCAAGCCATACGACCCATTGGTTGCAGCCTCTAGATAGATCCTTTTTTAAGCCTCTAAAGACCTATTGGTCACAAGCATGTAACACCTGGATACATAATCATCCAGGTCGCAAATTAACTAGACTCCAGTTTCCCACACTCTTAAATACCGCATGGGGAAAGGCGGCGACAGTTCAAAACGGAATTTCGGGTTTTAGAACATGTGGTATCTATCCGCTTAATGCTACCATAATTCCAGATCATGCATTTATTCAGCAAAATCCTGATCCAATTCCTAATAACGAAAATTTAGAAGAAAACGTTAATGTTGTCATTCCTAATGATGCCGACAATAATAACATTGCCCCCAATGATGATCCAAACAACGGGGTCAATATTTTGGATGATGTTGCAGTAATCTCCAAGACCAACAATACGTCATTTGAAGCGATTGCACCTATTCCAGTCATACCTGGACCAAGTCGGTGTAACAAAAGAAAACAGCATGCTGAACTACTTACATCTCCAGAAATAATAGCAGAAAAACGAAACAAAAAAGAAACAAAAGACAAAAAGGAAGCTGAAAAACTAAAACGCAAACAAGAAAAGGAAAGAAAAGAAGCCAATAAAAACAAGAAAGGCACACAGAAGACAAAGAAAAAAAGGAATACAAGGATTACTGATGATACCAGTTCATCAGAAAGCGAATTGGAAGTGAATACAGTTGAAAGCGGAGATTCAGAATTGGAGCATGATGAATCAGAATTTTGTGCCCAATGCGGTGGATACTATTTTGATAAAACAGGTCCCAAATGTGATTGGTTACAATGTGTAAAATGCCATAATTGGGTTCACGAGATATGTACTCCTTCAGACAAACATTGCGCAGATTGTGTATAGCTATATAGCCTATTTCGTTTGTATTCACATTTTTGTTTTGTTGTAAAAAATAAACATTTCTTCTAATGTTTTGTTGTCAAAAATAAACATTTTTTCTAATCTCAAAAAATTTTACATTTCTTGCGAGAAAAGCATGTTGCCATATTCCCCAACGCATCATGCCATATTACCCATGGGTCGGGGTAATACGGCCAAAGCGCATCATTCAACATTTATGTTTGTAACCATTATATTAGTGGGAATATGGCAACGAGCGTTTCACGCGACAAACCTACACATTCACGCTCTAAGATGCGACCTTTGCCGTGCGGCTGGATCAGCTGCTTGTGAGAATGTGAGCCATTGAATTATATGTTGCCATATTACCCCACTTTACTCTATAGGTATTTGGCTTCTCACTTATTTGACTTATTCATTTTATTCATAGAACATCATATTTCCAGAATAAATTTAAACGGATGAGTTGCTTTACGCGTTCGAAATGTTTTTTAAAATATTTTCTGAAAGTGACTCGAGTGAATCTAAGTCAATACAGCATTGGGTCTATAAAACATTTTACGATGTTGCTATTTTATTTACTTTTTCTTTTACGACACTTTCCTCGTGTGAGTAAACGCTCTAAGATCTACCCGTTCAAGTTTACACGTGCTATAAAACGTTCCCGCCAAAATCGCTGCGTAAGAAGCGACTAATTTACGGAAGATTATGTGAAAAATCTTGACCTTCCCGTTAATTGCCCGTTTATTGGACGTTATGGTTAGTTAATTTGGAGGTTCTTTATTATGTTTATGTATTTGACACGAACACGTTCTTATCTGACACAATCACACACTTAAAACCGATTATGTTTTCATGGTTCAATCAACTGTGCAAAAGTTAAAGTAAATTAATTTACCTTTGACCCTGATTCTTAGATCTTATATAATTCTAATATGTTAAATACGTGAAATCATTATGTAATTCTGCTCCACCAATCAAATCTATGATACATTTACAAATGCTGTTTCGAGCGATTATTGAACATTGGAAAAGTCGATAAAAAGTTTTTAAAATTTTTCAGTTTTCTCAAATTAAATTCTTATACTTGCGAACATCGACACTAGTTCACTTTAGTCATCGCATATCAAAAGAATGAATAATAAATGAATTCAGAACAAGTATAAATTTAAATAAATTGTGCACAAAAGGCGCATTTTTTTTTACCGAAGTAGCTTAGTAAATAGTTGGGTTATAAGGCTGTATGCTATATCTATCGATGTTCATGTTTATCTTATTAGTAGATATGGGGAGGGGTATCTTTACACATCAACATTTAAAGGCCGCCTGGCATACATTCAAAATCTACGTTATACAGGTTGATTCAAATTCGAGGGCCACCATGGGGATCTCGGAAACTGTAAGTGTAAGAGATAGGTAGGTAATTTAAATTTGGTAAAGTTGCGTATTTTGATGCTTAATAAAATGCAGTTGAATGAATTCCGACTACTTTCAGAGATATCCTGAAATACATGAAATTTTCCAAAATCGTTTTTATTTTCTACCGAAGATATTAAAAACGATATTTCAAAATAAATGACAATTTATTATGGCCATTTTTTTCCCTTTCCGATTTCAAAAATGTGCACATCACTATTTCTTAAATATTGTTAAAATATCTTCTTTTTGTCTGGCAAACATTGTCTTGGGTGGTGTATGTTGAATGTTTCTTGCGGGTTTACGAATTAATAGCGCTATTTCTTATTAAAAAATAGTAATAGGTACGTATTTACATTTTTGAAATCTGAAAGAAATGCCCTATCAAATGACACAACAGTAAAAATAAGAAAAAACAAAGTTGATGATGATTAACCGGAGACGAAACGTCAGATATAGAATTTCAAATTAGCATCTTGTAGAGGGAAAAAAGTGGCCATAATAATGTGTCATTTATTTTGAAATATCTCTTTAAATAACTTCGATAAAAAATAAAAACGATTTTGCAAAATTTCATTTTCTTCAAAATATCTCCGAAAGGAATTTTTTCAGTTTCAAAACGGCATTTTAAGCTACCTACCTATCTCTTAACTTTCCGAGATCCCCATGGTGGCCCTTGAATTTGAATCAGCCTGTATAATGCAAGAAAAATCAAGACCTTAGAGCCTTAGAGAAATTCTTTTCCTCCAACATGACTTTTCGAGATATTCACAATTAAGTTTTCCCATTGCCAGTGGATGTGTCTCGTCTAGAAAATCTTTTCACCCCTTGGGAGTACCCTCCGCGACATTCCGTTCTGTAGATTATTTGCACTGAAAGTTTTGACATCACCAGTAGATGTGTCTCGTCGAGACGTGCTACTTGCTCTTTATGAATACTCTCTTCCCGTACTTCGATTTCAAGATATCGCTTCGACTTCACCACACCAATAGGTATGTCTCGTCCAGAGCATTTTTTTGCCTTTGTGAAGACTCCCCTTCGACAAACCGTTTTGGAGATATTCTGTCTTATAGTTTTGCCATCACCAATGAATACGTTACGTAGACGTTCCAATCGGTCTTTGTGAGTACCCTCCGCCGACAATCCGCCCTTGAAATATAAGGAATTATAACCGATCACAATAAGGAGTCGAAGAGGAGGACTATGATTGGTAGAAATTAGAGTGCCATGAATCAAATTCTAGATTCTAGATTTTCATGAGTGCAGATGTCGCAATCTTTAATTTTCTTTCACGGCCAATTCTTCGAGAATGGTGTAATGTACTTTCATATATGGTTAAATGAAAACCAGAACGGGTAGATGCTCGTTTTTCCAGATGAAGAACCAAAGTACCTATATATGTTCCTAAGATTCCCATACCATCAACTATCTTACCATTCCTCTTGGGCCATTGGGTAATCATCAGGATGGACTAGATAGTTTGGTTCGTAACTAACTGGGATGTCACTTGTTTTCAAGATATCGTGCGAACGGACAGACTGCCAACTTAGTCAATTTTGTTAACACTGCGATTTGCACATTCCTTTCTCGACACCATAACGAACAAAATAGCTTAAAAGTTACTGAGTATACTTTTAGTGGTTTAGTACTCTAACGAAGGCTAGTCTTAGAGTTCCGTATCGCCTTTGCACCGCCCTCCTGTAGTTGATTATCCAGCACTTTTCTCTCAACTTTTCACGAATGTAGTTGACTCCATGAATCAAAAGAAAGTCGTAAATTAGAGTTGTGACAAGTGCTGAGTGAGATAAAATCATTCTTACTTTCTCTACACCAAAGTCGGGTTTCCAGACGAATGAGTCCTTGGAGTCACGTTTCACATTCAAACGTTCTGTTTTATCTGTACTCAGCACGCACCATTGATAAAGAAGGTATGCCTTTCTCTTGCTTTACAAGTCGTAAGATCTAACCGTAGATTGGAAGAGTCCTTCGATAAGACGGCGATTCTACCATCATCTGACTTTCTGAGCTTTCTTTCAACTTCACTTATAACTGGCAACAGAGACAACCACTCAGGGCCCCCCCCCCTACCATCTGAATCCAATAAATTGATAAGGGGTGTATCCTCTTAAAGGCAAGTCTGCTGGATTCAGACTACCAACGACATGTCTCCATTGCTCCCGTCCATATCACCTGATTATAAGCAAACACTACCCAATCCCCATCTTTTTTGTATCCAAACGGAAACTGAAAAATCAGTCCAGAGGTGAGTCAGGATGTTTTCACATTCGAGGATTAAACATCCCACCAACTCCCAACATTGGAATGCGAACTTCCCTTTTTGTAACGAAAGTCTAATGCCGGGCGATAAATGAAATTGTTATCGATTTATCGATTAATCGTTAATCGATAACTATCGATAATAATAACTTTAGATAATTATCTATAACTATCGATAATAATCGATAAATCGTAACGCCAATTTTCGATAATAATCGATAACGTTTGATAATTATCGATACATTTTTATAATCATCGATAACTTTTGAAAATAATCAATAATGACTCTTAGCTGTCGACTATTATTGACATTTGTCGAAAATTGTCCGTCTGTGATAATTATCGATTAATAGATAAGTAGCGTTAATTATCAAGAGAAAACTATCGATACTTTTTCATAAATCTTATCGATATAAATATATTCTCAATCGGTATAATTACATCATCCATGCGTACACTCGCTAACATTTTTGCTTTTTTGGTATATTGCGAGAGATAATTTAAATAAAAACAGGATCTTTTGAAAAATATTAAAACAACTATAGGTAGGTATGCTGAAGTTTTCTGAAATCAAAGGTTATCAAGTGGCCGATAATCCTCAAAAATTAATAGAGAAAGTAGGTTGTGAGTTGTGATCATGACAATTCCACTTGATCGCTTTTGTTTCAAGTAAACTGATATAAACATTGAAAATGGACTTCTCAAGTTTGTGTCGTTAAAAATTCTCTCGATAATTATCTATCTTCTTAGTTTAGTTGTGAGATGAATCGATAGATTATCGGTAATTATATATTTATCGACCAATCCTTAAAAATTTTCGATAAATTATCGATTAGTCGACCTTTATTTAATTTTTCGACTAATCGATTAATCTATAATTATCTTTAAGTTATCGATTAATCGATAAATATACATAAGTTATCGGTTAATCGATGGAATCAACTTAATTAAATTGTGTTTCTTCAAACTTGGTTTTTCTGGAACATGACATGACGCTTCAAAAACTGGCCGCACATACGCCTTAAACACGTACAGGATGATGAGCTAGGAAATGTGCAATATTTTCTTCCTTTTCCCGCAAATTGAACAGTGCATCGTAATCACTCCAGTTGTTTGAGTTTGATTGTAGCCTACTCTATCCTCTTCTAACTTACTGATCAATTTGTAGGGAGATACTCCTCTTTTCCTTTCCAAGGGAATGCTACAATGTAACTTCGACTATCTTTCCTCTGAAGCATATTTAAGTTACTAGCATCTATGTCGCTCTCCGCCTTTGACTTCTTGTTATATTAGGTGCTTTATTGCAATGGTCTCCAGATTCCATAAGTCAGAAAGGTCTGACGGGTTTCAGAGCAATGAAATGATTGTGATAGAAGTGGTTGAGTTCGGCAATATTCCTTCAAGAAGGAAAAGTGATCATAAGATAAAATCGTTTTGTAAAAATGAAAGTAGATATAATTACTATTCTACGCTATTATGATCATTGGTTGTTATCATTTGTTATGGTTGGGTTAGCACCGGTTTCTTCTTCTATAATATTCCTTTGTAACTGGTACTCTTCGTGTACCATTCCCTCTAAAGTCATCTGATCAGCGAAAATGCATGAATTTCGCTTGTTGTGCATTGACATAATGAGTTTGGACGTTTTCTCAACGAAATAATGACGAAGACCCGAAGGCTCTCCAGCGTTTTATAAAACGGGCCCAACAAACGACCGTGAAAATAACCTCCATTTCGCTAGCAGAAATAAACAAAAACAAAAAAAGAACAGCCATAAGAAAAGCTAAAATTATTCGCATCGAAATTGCATCAGATATTGGCCACATTTTCTTAGGACAACAATGAATAAATTGAGTTGAAGCGGGTTTAGTAAATAAGCATCAGAGCAACGTATTAATAACCTAATAAATGGGAAGACATTTGTTCACATTTAAACACAGTGGAACGTTATAAGGGGTTAAATTACTAACATTATACATGCAAATGTAATTCACATTCAAACAAGATTTTTTGTTTGGTCTCTACCGAGCGTTGCGTGTACTAACGTGGAAACAAACAAAATTTGGGCACTATTATATGCATAGTTCGTCGTAATTTGTCGAAGGTCTCCTTTGAATAGTGGTAGTTTAATCCGCATGTAAAAACAAATCAGATTAAAAGCCGAGAACCTGTTAAGTAGCCAGAATGCAGGTAGTTTATAATGTACGCAAACATTACCCATCTCAGTTGTCTCCTAAGAGGTCTCGTTTGGCTAAAAATAAACGCGCGTTATTGTGACACGCTATTACCGTTTGATGCATTATTATGGTATTGAATGCAACGCATGGACACCACTAGCTTGTGCACTTTTTTTATTTGTAATGCGGAATTCTGCCGAGCGATCTTGTTGCCATTGGTTCTTCAACAGTTATATCGATTGGTTTTGAGATCGAACGGGAGGGGCTTTACAATATTATCATTCAATAAAATATATACATTACTGTGTCGAAAAAAATGTAAATATCGCACAAATGAGGTTTGTAGACATATTAATATTCGTCTGATGGCCTTAAGCAAAAGAAACCGAGAGAACCGGTCGGCGTTGAGATTTTACTTTCGGCACCTGAGTTGCAGCTACTTGAGATTATCAACGACCGACCACGTAACCTTTTTTTTCGTACCGCGCGCTAATGAAGAATTTCAAGTTTAAACGGAATCACTAACCTATCCCAATACGACATTGAATTAAATAAGCAAATTAGGTGAAGCGAAACTATTTATTCTACTTACGTGGCCATACCTATACGAGTTTTAAAAACACAGAAAATGTGTGTTGGATTTTGATTGCAACAATCGGTTTGCGTGGTTGTAAGCAATTAAACTACTAGCAGGTTGTTCATCGTATTTACTTTTAATACTAAACTTGAAATGTGAATCAATAAACTTTACTAGCTTCAGATAAAGAAGCTATAATTAAAGGCAGTCCAAACAAGCGACACCAGAATGATGGAGTGCAGATATTGAAGGTAATTGTCATTAATTAATACAGGTGTGTAAATTACAGTATTTATCGAGTCAACGTAGGACTGATAGAGAAATTGATGTCTAATTTGGTCTACACTTTTCAAAACGGAATTAAACTGAATTTATTTCAGGTCAAGCATAAATCGTTTAAACTTTCAGTCCAATTATAAATTCGGAAAGACCACGGTTAGATAATTGGAATTTGTCCACTTTCACACTTGGAACTCGCCCTGTGATCCCATGCTTCAACTTTTGTGCGTATCTCTCTATCCACTCAAAATTCTTGGCACGCATCCCAAAACCCTACAACTACAATGTAAAAAAAATGCAATATCTTTATTACGCGATATTATGCAGAAGGCCGATTTTTTATATTACAACAGAAAGTCTGCCATCAGACAGACAATTTCGTATCCGTCAGAATTTGCTCGGATTTAGCAATATTTGACCATTTGGCAGCTGCCCACACGACAACTTCATTTGTATTAAATTGCCCATTTGACGAAACGGTATTTTTATTATTATTTAAGAAAAATTGTAATATGGCACAAGGACCGCGTTTAATGACGAACATTTCGAAACGCATTAATTTATTGCCTTGCCATCAATAAATAAAATATATTAAATCCGCGCGATCGATAATTATTTAATGCATATGCAAGTTATGCAACTTCGAACAAGAATAATTTCCATTTTTATCATGAAAGAGTTATGGCGAGAATTAGATGTAGATCGCTTTAAACTGCAATATTTATTACTAAATAATGTATCGTGCGTGTTCGCTACTAAAAGGAAAAATGATTCTTATCGTGTTAGGAATTTGTGAAGTACTCAAAATCTCACTCACTATTTCCCGTAAACTTCTCTAACCTGGAATTAAATGGCGTCTGTACAACTTCAGAGAAGTTGTGATTCTCGGCATTACCCACCATGGCTTTGGAAAGTGGCAACCAATGATGCATGGTGACATTTTATATCTCACCGTTGAGTGTGGGATCAACTGAGCGCAATTGACTCCTTCCGGATAATTTTTTGAAGGTACGTCTGCCATTTTTATATTCTATCCCTTACACGTTTGGTAATTTGCGTTCTAGATATACAGAGTGAAAATTTTGTCTGGAACACTGAATATATGTTCAAAACAGCATATTTTTTTAAGACCACCCTCACACCAGTGTATGCGCGTTCTGCTCTTTCTTTTACGCCTAAGAATATGTGTACCAAATTTGGTTCCAGTCGGTTCAGCCGTTTATCCGGAAAGAGAGTGTACACAGACAGACCGACATCATCGAGATTTTGTTTAATTCGGATTCCTCTGGTGCCTCAAAACGTGTATTTCCGTCAAAAAAGTGGGGGATCATTTTTTACTCCAATGCAATACCTCCGTTACTAACGCGCGGGTCGGAAACATTCACTTACTTCAGGTGAACGACCGGCAGTTGGCCGAAACTCTGTAAAAGTGTTTGTGGACATTAACAATGGCATCATAAGCAGATATGTCAGATCATAATATATGATTCATCTGCAATAAGGATTTGTAAGGAGGCCCGACACCATCCTAGACAACATAAAAATTTCGAACGACCGAACCGTTTGTCTATTCACAAAACTAAGTAGAAATTTGATTAAGTGTCTATCTTCAGGTGACTGAAATTGTTGTAGGCACAGATCCAAATATTTTTTATATGTTAAATTTAACTTGTATTTGTCAGAAGTAGTCTCAAGACGTGTCATTTATGAAAAATGACCACCGTCGATGTCCTCCGCCCCGCAAATTTTTAAGAGGACCTTTTCAACAGAGCATTTTATTTTCCCCAGAGGAGAATATACCACTATGTCATAATTATATGAATCTAGCTATCCAAAACGTTTACAATTAAGTCACATGACGAACAGTAAATCACATACGGACATGAATACTCGAAGCGCATTTGAAGGAAAAGACATGAGTTATGAATTAGATGTCGTGGTAGAGAGGGAAAATACTAAAACAAATAACCAATACGTTTTGTAAACCGTATTATTCATTTGACTAAAATAGTTCTTCCTTATATTTGCTTGAGAGTTTGCACTTTCAAAACAAATGACTGCTGTCGCCATCTCGGAGTGTAATTTCTAATTATAATAATAGAGTATTATTGTGACGGAAGTAATTTGACTTTTCCTATTAAACCATAGTAAACCATTGCGACGAACTTGGGTTAGCTCGCGCACAATCAGTGAGGTTTTAAAATTAAATAAATATTAGCGGAATTATAATGGTAATTTAATTTACGAAAAACATAAATAAAAATACAAATTATAGTAATTAAGATCCTGGAACCGGATGAATGTAGCGGCAGTCAGCGGAACGAAACGAACGGGCGAACGGACGGACGGACTCGTACGCCACCAAGCGAACAGCCTGGTCGAGGTCGATGATAGCAACGGTCTGGCGGGTCAGTCTGGGAAGTCCTGGAGTGTAACCTTAACCGAAGAAACGGCAGAACCAGGAATCGGACGGATCCAGAAAACCGCCGCGGTCACTTCGGGAAGTTAATACAAAATTACGGCAAACTCTAGGGGGAACGGAAGCAACAAAACACAAATCGGCGGAAAAGCAAATGCGGGAAAGCGAACAATATCCCCCCCCCCTCCCCCCTCATATAATTAGTGAAACGGAAAGTAACAAAAAGCTTACCTTCCAATTAACGGAGCTTAAATTAAAAGCGGAAATGAAACGGTATGCGGATGCAAAGAAATGTAACTGGCAAAAAGATTTAAATAAATGAGTCGTTGCAGTAAATTAGCTTGAAACCTTAAACTTCTTTAATCAATTGCGCGCCCGGGAATCAACGAATAATGCGGGACTGGGCTCATAATTCTTCTTAATCAAGCGCGCCAAATCCGACACCAAGGACGCTCCAATTGAATGACGTTCACTGCAACACATTCACTTAGCTACTGTTATTTCCACTCCTCCTCCATAGGGAGTATCCAAATTTCCAGAATCGCTATTCCAATTAACACCCATTGCCAATTGAAACTTGCAGGATCAACCGGGTCGGCGCCATCAGGCTGACAACGGCCAAGCCTGCATGGTCTTGCAGTTCCAATGCTCGCGTTAAATTTACCATAAAAAAACAAATCATGTCTGAAATTACAAGTCATTAATTTGCCTTCCTCCTCTCTGGTAAGAGAGCCCTCGGCGACTGCAAAATCACTTAAAATATTCCATTCGATTCCAAATCGCAAATTGTGTAGAAAGTCGGGTGCTACTTCCTCCCCTGGTATGGAGCTGAAAGTAAAGCGGAGCAACTTCTAACAATGTATTTCAATTAGAAAGTCCACCATCAATTTACCAGGTTAACTTTTCAAATAGAAAACTGGAATGGAAAATAGTCCAGTCAGTATACTCGTTGACGAAAAAAGCGATACTTTGCAAAAGGTCAGACAGTTTAAATTCTTTCGTATCTTCCAAACGATTGCCCGTAGCGGAAAAAATAGCTCTTATAAAATTTATTCAATATTGAATTCTCTACATCAGCTTTGCTTTATAACATTTTTTTTGCTGCGGTTAGCAATTTCGGAACTACAGCGTTTTAAACTCAATGAGTGGAGTGGACATACAGTATTCGTCTTCCCATTTTAATTGGTATTACTCACCACCCTATAGATAGAGCAATCTGCACTTTTTTTATGTGGTATCCCCTGAAGGCCTTATCCACAAATCAACCCACTATCGCGTCGAGCGTCCTGGGCGAATGTCTGGCAACGGTACATCTTGGGCAGCTTCTTCACCAACGTTTTCAGTTTCGCCTTGGCCACCAGACGACTGCTCGGTCAGATTGTGGATCTGAATCTTAATTTCTTCGTCGGAATTCTTGTCGTCGTTGGTGCACAAAAAAACTCTTCTGCCAGCGACAGCTATAGTTTATGCGTAGCGTCACTATCTCTGAACGATGTCGCACATATCGGGAGATTTTCGTAGTATATTGTGAAATTTTTCCCTGATTGTGAACTGCATATGGTGTATCCAATCACTGAATCTGAATATGTGTAGAAAGAGAGTATTATTTGAAACCGTTTCATCGAAATTCAGACAGCCTAATTTGTAGATTTCCTCAGTGGTCTTCCTTTGCTTGTTTTAAGGAAATACACATTAGGGCGGCGTTGTCCTAACGCTGTCACCAGTACTAGTAACTAGTAAGTCAATGTCTTCTCCGACGATATAAACCCATTGGTTCTTATGAAAATGTTCGATGAAGGTGGTAACGATCAGAATATCGGCGTCTTTAGTTGCCTGTTTAACAACAAAATTCGCGTTTTCTAATTACTTTTCTACCATGGTAATGAAACGACTTTTATTAGTTTCTTTGGACAAAAATCGTTCTTGGGATGTTGCGACGCACATTGCTTCATTCAAAATCACTTCAACTGTGTCTTCCATCGCAAAATATGATAGAATTGCAACCATAGTGTCTAGGAACATGTTTGAGCAGCCGTCTGGTGACGAAGGCGAAACCGAAAACGTGGATGACGAGGCTGTCCTAGTTTTGCCGGTGCCAGACATTCGTCCAGGATCCTCGTCGCGATAAATATCGAATTTAGGGATTAGGGATTAGGCCTTCAGAGAATACCACATAAAAAAACGCGTCGATTGCTCTACCTCTAGGGTAGCGTGGAAACAGTAATACCGATTTTCAGTAGGAGGGGGGGGGGGGGGGGGGGGAGATATGAGATATTGTAAAGAAAACACGCTTAGTGATCATGACCACTTTAGAAACCATGATTTTACTTACGGGTGCCCCTGGGCCCTGGCAATCTTGCGAAGAACCAGACTTTCAATTTTCTATTATGTAACATTACATCAGATGTATAAATAGACAAGTATAATTGAATTATTTTGTAAAAGACACTGTTGCAGCCTATAAATTACGTTCGTAATATTAATTTTGGCACACTCTACCCAATCTTGATCATTTCTAGGCAAAAACGAGCATGACTGATTTATTACATGCGTCTGTTAAGGAATTTCCATGGTTCGGCGTGTTACGCACAACGCTAGGCACTGTTTACGAAGACTTTTTTTTATATTTCAAAGGCTAAGAACGTCTCGCCATTTGTCTTTCCTTTCACAAATTTGTGCTGTACCAGAAAAGGGAGCGGATTTACACGCTCTACCTTTAAATCACCGATGCATTGTCAGACGTGAAGACTGAAAGATTTGTGACTTCTAAATGTCAATTTTTTAAGCTATATCCATGACCTATTGTTATGTATTTACATTACCTGTTACTCTCTAATTGAATTTACTAATTAATTTTTTTTTTATTTCAGGTGAGTACCGACCGTTTTTGCTATTACTCCAATGGTAAGTTGCCAGAATTATGTAACAGGAACCTATTAAATCAACGGTCCTCCCAGTGCGTTTTGTGAAATCGGTAGTATGCGAGAGCCCCTTTTCACGCCACATCACAATGACTGACAAGAATCGAGATTTATAGCTCGTTTACTTTACTAATAATTCATTTTTCTGAAAGAACTTTGATACAAATAGAACAAAGGTTTTAGTTTCGGCAGACTTTAAAAGTTCGCTCATATTTTATGTACAGTCCCCGAACTCATAGACGAAAAGGTTTTTCGTATTTTCGAATATTTCGGGGCTAATTAATTACCTGAAAATAAAAGTGGAGATGCCAAATAATTTATCGGCGACTGGTCTGTTTCGTAAGCTTTGTATTTTTACGTGCAGAGTATAAGGGGTTGAACTTTAAACTCATTGCGACATGATGCGAAAGCTTAAATTAAACGGAAGCACAAAATTGAGAATAAATCAAATTTGAAGCATTGTGATTCGGCAAATCCAATAATTTATTAGAAATCGACCCCATACGTCGATGCAACAGAACAGTTTAAGTCTTCAATAATGCATAGCCGTCAATCACCGTTTGATATGTTCAAAACGGACTGCATTTTGGCAAGGGACACACATGCTAAAGTTTCACAAATGGTTCTGGTAGATTTATCTATCGCCTTTTGATTTATGAATTGATATTGTGCCGTCTCTTTGCAGAAAGGGTAGCTTGGGCTACAATAGCTAAACATTCATCATGCGCCAGTGTACTCTGCACTTTATATCGATGCCAGTTGTCGGACATAAATATGCCACGCGATCAAACATTCCATGTTGCAAAAAACTAGGGATTGTAAAAATGTCAATGTTAATTTGTTGGCAGAAGGAAGCAGATGCAAGTTTATTATTACTTTTGCTAGAATTTATAGTGTGTATAAGCTTCGATCGGTCTCCACGCACGCTCATTTTTTTTCGAAAATTATTAACTCTTTAACAATAGTCAAACCCTTTAACCGCAAGTCTTATCTACCGGCACATCTACTGTTACCACCACCTACATAAAATCCTAATGAAATATTAATGAAACATGCCTTTCCGTACTTTCACGAAAGTAAAATCTAACAAGATTTATAACCACCATAAAATGTCGTGCAAAATTATTCTATTTATGCAAGTTGGTAACATAATTAATTGGTCGCTAATTATCGGGTGTGCTGATTACTATCGGTAGCATAAAAATTATCATTATAGGTATATCCGCGTGCTTCATGTTCGAAACAAGACAAATATGGCATAACTCTTAAATTCAACGGGACCAAATTTCAAATATTTTCGATGATTAGGGGATGAATCATGGTCACTCATTAGGTCCTATCAGATTAGAACAGAACCAATTCAACATCTCACAACTTACTATAGTCCATCCAAACGTCTAAGTGCAGTATGGGCTTTATGGACTAAATGGCTCTATCTACAAATAATGCAGTCATCGTGTTTCGTAGCCGTACTGTTAAATTAGTCATATTATTGCTGCAGGAGAGTTGGGTGGACTATAGTTTGAGGATAAACAATTTGAACAAATGAATGTATATATAATTTTAAATTAATGGCTCGATCGTTTCGCATTTGAAACAGATTTTATACTTTTGGACGCTGCTTGCGGATATATAGGCTGCGCTAAAAATAAAGCCGTCAATTTCGTCAACAATAAAAAGAAGTTATAGTTTATGGTTGCAGTGTTAATTAAAATACATTATAATACTTTGAACTTGGATGTCAATTCGTTCCATGATCTGGTCCACTGTTAATTATAAAACAAAAATTTAAATTGTGATTGATTGCCATGCATAATTGATGCGACTATTGACACGATAGATAATACGTTGCCCTGCCTGCGTTTTGATTCAATATATCATATTTTATTTATACGTTATCAATTGAAAAATGATGCACTAACTTTTTTATTGTGCTCGCCGTTAAGCTTTTAAAATAGTGTAATGAGACAGTATGACATTCTGTGCGTTGCGAGTAAGAGAATTGAATTTACGATAGTTCTCTATGAAAGTTGCACTTCGCCATTAGTGATAGAGGAGTTAATAACTTAGTTAAAGGCTTTATTTGTAGTTTTCAGTGTCCAACGGCGAACATTTAAGTTTGATCTTATCAAGGACAAAAATTAATTTTCGCTTATTGCTTGCTGCCTGTTTGTGTTTAACTTTAGCTTTGAATACGATCTAACCATGTTGTAATTCAATCAAAGGTCGGGATATTCTAGCTTTTCGATGCCAAAACCGGTGAGATTTGAAATTTTCAGCAAGTACTCAAAAGGGTCACTTTTTGAAAGTATTTCTATACAACGTCTTCCAGGGTAATGTGGCATAGCAAGTTAGTACCTAATTTTGTTGAATTCTGGAGAAGTAAGGATGGATATTAATGTGCTATAGAACTTACCAAACATATTGAAAATGTAAAATTTTCTCCCATTAATGTATGAAAAATTATATCCTCCATATGACCACCCAATGCCGCTCGGCACTGAGCAATGCGTTCATTAAAGTTTTCGATGGCGCGTTCACAAACATCTGGTGGGATGCCGCTAGGAACCCTTTGAATTTCTTTCTTCAATTGGTGTATAGTTTGGGGTTTGTTCACGTACACTTTTGATTGCACAAATTCCTCCAAAAAAAAGTTACAAGATGTTAAATTGCCCATACACATGGAGACAAATCCATGGGCAAATGCGTACAATTTTTTTAAGGAAACTTTTCATTCTGATTATTGATTCACTTACAAAACTGTGGATTCGGTAGAAGCAATCACATGCAATTCACGAATGGTCGCCGTGGGACTTTCCCCGTTTTTGTAATAACTCGATAAAACGGGGATACGGTGCTCAGTTGTCTTCTGCTCCATGACGAAAATACGAGGCCTGTTAAACAAATACGTAGACTGACGTCATAAAACAAATTTACTTTATTTAGAAGTTAAATGTCTGGATTTCCTTTAAGGTACTCCCCTCCCCTACGCATAAACTTATCCCAACAGTGTATTCACTTTTCAAAACAGTCCTGAAACGTTTCTTTTGTGATGTCATTAAGCTATTAAGGGCATGAGTTCTGAGGGCTGAATGGGCTGGAGCGTTGTCGTAATCAAGAAACCAGTCACGCCTCCTCCACACTTCTGGCCTGTTCCGTCGGATAGCTTCCCACAGCCCTTTAACAAATTCAATGTAGTAAGTCTCGTTCACTCTAGTGCCTTGAGGGACCACGTCATGAGCATAAAAGAATACTGTCAATATTACCTTTACATTGGATCGAGCTCTTTGGTTGGTCCTGAAGAAGTTTCATGGGACGATTGAACTTTTGTTTCGATGTCATAACTGGCAACTGCACACCCGAGTTTCATCACCTGTTCCGATTTCATCTTATTTTGAAGGTTCAATCAATTCGTGACAACCTGAACGTGGCTTTTTGATCGTTCGTCATCGGGCGGAACAAATTTCGCAGCAACGCTGTGCATTATCAATTTTTCGATCAAAATCTCGTACCCTGACCCAACTGATCTCACAGTCTTCAGTAAGTTCTCTGTTGCCCGATTTGCCCGAACCAGGATGTTGATTTTGTCGACGTATGAATCGTCAGTTGGCGTGGAAGGACGTCCTGGACATTCATTGTCTTTAATCGACTGACGCCCATCTTTGAAACGCCCATGCCACTTAAATCACATTGCATTGTTCATAGCAATATCACAGTAAGCCGTCTTGAGCACATGAAATTTTCCGAGTTTATCACAAAATTTCACGCCAACTCTTTGCTCATTCAAGTCACTCATTCTAAAATCCGCCAAACGAAAAAAATACATTCACAAATAACTGCGTAGCTAGTCACCCAATAATCATACTTGCAATCAACAAACCGCCGTTTAATCAGCGGATCTGTCCGAAGATTGTGACACCAAGTGGATTCCCTGGAACCAACTGGGTCCGCGGAATGGGGGTTTACAGTATAGTTGAATTCCGCAGTTCTAATTTAATAAGCGTGTGCCTGAAACCATAAAACATTTTTTTCGACAGTAAAAGTTTATTTAAAAATAGAGGCTGATTAGCAAAAAAATAATGAACATGTGCGGTTTTAAAGGTTTATTCAAAACGATATGATTGTGGCGGGCTCTGTGACGTAATAAGCCCGACCAATCAGCTCCTAGAACCATTCAGATGACATAACGACTTGGCAATATTGCAGGAGAATGGCATTTATAACTTGCGTCATCTGTCACAGGCACTTGTCACTTTCGTGCTAGATGCAGTTAAACATCCCTCTCAAAACGTCAAATGTGACAAACGTCAGACCCTCGCGTAAGGTTGCCAGCTCACTTCTACGTGATTGGTTGTAGGTTTGTGACGTATTTAGTCTGAAGCGTTTCAAATTCGGACTAAAAACACAGCTTTTCAATAATTTATTTTGGGTTTATTTTACTCGCAATTAAAAATTGAGGATACACGGGTCTTTTTATTTTTAATGTACTTTGTGGATCAAAAATAAAAAATGAAGCCGAGATGACCCCATTCAAACAGTGTGCGTATTTTTTGAACAGGCCCCGTAAACATCAAACTGCAATGCTCACCAAACAAAAGCGATCAGGGTACTAATGGGAAGGTCATCAGATAACAAACATAAAAAACCCACGGCTGCTTACCTTCAAAGGACAAAATGACGCCAAATTCAAATTCGTCCCGAAATTTTCTAGAAATGGTCATAAGAATGGAGCTGAGAGTGTCTACATCTTGGCGACTCGGGAAGATTTATGACATCGACAGTTTTGATTAACAATGTTTTTTTCTTTCACATCTGAAACAGTTTGTATAAAAAACATGTAACATGTAAACAAACAATACGCTTTACAAGTGCCATAGTCAGATCAGCTCACCGTGCGTATCTTTAACAAGCATGGTCATTTATTAGCCTCTGCTAGGCAAAAGAAAGTAAATGAAATACATCTATAAGTGATAATGTTAAATAAAGTCGCTGAAGCGATAATTATAAAGAAGAAAAATAGTAGATATGAAAAATTATAAACCTGATAAGATAAGTATTGTCAAATAACAGCAATGAAGGATAACTTAAGATGCCTTCGGGCAGAGGTGAGAAATTTTCATGCCCGGTTTTATGTTAGTGTAAAAGTGAAGCCACAATAAGAGAGATTGAATGTGTGCCATAATGGTCTAGTGGTAATGATACTTGGCTTGCAAGCGGGCGGCTCGGGTTCGATTCTTTGCATGAAACTTTTTTTTTCACAAAGCGGACTTGGACATTAGGTTGTTTAGAGGTTTAAGATTGTCTTCTCAAATTTTTTTGGAACACTTTTTACTTATGGAAAAATGCAATTAAGTAAATTTTTCTGTTCTGGTGCTAACGAAATATAGGAAGATCTACGATTTAAACATTCGGAGTTAAGCAGATTAGGATCGAAGCAGCGCGACTAGAACCGAAATGGCTCGGATCAAAACACTCGGATCGAACTGGAGGGACCATAACTTAGACTTGTCTGTTTTTATAATTCCGATATTTCGGTTTAAGAAAACGTTGGCGTTGGATGGCCACCAACTCCACGTCCGAATGTAAAATGAAAATCCAAGTTTTTAATAATTTGAAGATGACAAAGTGATTTAAAGTGTATGAAATTATCAGGTAGTGGACTTGTTGAAAGGACTCGATACTGATTACAAGAGCTATAAATCAATGAGCCGTCACTAATTATTATTAAAGTACTGCGAACCCGATTGAAATCTAAAATCTAATTACATACGTTTAATTGAATAATGAAAGCAATTGCCAACCACTACAAGGTTGTAGATCTTTTATATTTCTATTAAAAAGCTACACAAGTGCAAAACAACGCGATTATTTTGTTACAACTTCCTTTCACGAATTGGTTTTTTGGTTTTAAAACGTATAGTTTTTTAAATGTTTATTTAGCTCTGTGCAGTGATACAACAATCTATTTCGTCTTCATTACATTAACGGTTGTATGGATGATTCAGATGATTGGACTTCGAAGTTTCTGGTTCATCACCTCTTTACCTAATGAAAAAAAGGTTTATACATAATATATTAAGATAAAATTAAAGAAACTAAAATATGTTTAATGTGATTACTTCTGAATACATCGGAATTGTTTTTATTATTATTATTGTTTTTATTATTTCGTTTTAAACAAATAAACAAATAATAAAGTACCTCTTTTCAAAAGAATTTTTGTTTGTAACATGTTTTTTATTAATCCAACAAAAAATGTGTGAAAATGATCAAAATTTTAGAATCACCACCTTTTGACTGGACTAGGGGCGGACTATGGCCTTCAGGCATTGTTGGAAGAATAATTGGACGCTTTTCGTGCCGCGATGTTCCTACCGTTCATGATGAATCTCTGGACGTATGCGAAAACTCTTACAGCCTTTTCTAAACTGCTACAACACTTTAGATTGTCGGCAAATATTGAATTTGTATTCGTTACATTAAGATCACATGGTTTCTGTTCTCCTTGAACTTGCTTCTCATTCTCGGCTACTAAGATGCACCACTTTTGCTTCGTCATATGAGAGTTGTCTAGGCTAGGCCATGCGACCATACTTCACTGTCCTTCAGTGCTGAGGTTTCCACCCCTCGAGATATGAGATAGGCTGGGTTCTGGTCAGTAGAAACTTGATGGATTTGGTCTTGCCAAGATGTTTCGGTAAATCAGGAATCCACAGAGCTCTAGTTTTGGTATTGAATGCGTCTTCAACCTTTGATTTGGATAAGATTAGACGTGACGTAATTGTTTCATTCTTGTAAATTTCAACTGAGTAGAGACAAGCTCCATATGCTTGATTCGAAGCATCAGAATATCGAATTAGGTGAAACTGGGGTGTACTGGAGTGGGAAAGGTTTTTTTTTAATAGAACACCCTGTATATTTTTAGTTGACGTCATTTGTTAACCTCTACATTGAAACTATTTGTTTTTTGTCAATGTTGCACTTACCGCAAGTGTACTCATTTTGTAGAAATAAGATTGAGACTTTTTTGAAATTCCAGTTTTTAATTAATCTTATTTTACCAGAAAATAGGTCTAGTACACTTACAGCAAATAATTAATTTGTGAACTTGGTATTTACTCGGGTATTTACTTTCGGGCATTCTTTTGTTTTATATTGTCACGCTCTACTCCGGTGCATAAATATTTAATTAATTAATGGGTGGGTACGTTTATGAAAAATATGGAATAGTTTAAACACTACGAGGTTTAGACACAGGACATCTTTTATAAAAGTTGAAGAGAACACAAACGACTTATCGAATAGCGAAATAAAATAGTGGCAGTTTCATTTGACAAAAAAATAGTTATGGCACTCACTTTGAGATTCGGAAATTTTACCTCAAAATGAGGCTCGCTTATGTGGAATTATTCGGAAGAAAGTTAATAGGATGATAACATTGACAAAAAATCAAAAACTGAATAGGTTTCAATGCAGACGTTAACAAATGGCATCGAAACGAATAAAAATATACAGTGTTCTATTTAAAAAATCAGGTATTTATTTACACCGTAAAATGAGACACCCAGCACCCTGTACATTCAAAAATAATTTCTATAGATGCGCAAGGCCAGCGACCCACTGTTGTAAGACCCCGTATCACAAAAAAAACTGTAATGTATATCTAATATGTGCGATTTTTTTCCGAAGTTAATGTATAAAAACTTTGTTTGGATGGGCAACGATGGATAGAGGAACTTTTAAGGGTTGGTGATAGCTCACCTTCAGCCTACTGTGACCTGGTCGCTGTTGAGGTCAAACATTTTTGGTTCTTTCGATTCTCTCGCAAACAAAATTTTGCACGTTGTCGTAATCCTCAAGAACATAAAAATGATAAAACTACCTGAAATCTAAACTCTAGTTTCAGTCTTGGTGGAAATGCAAATTTTTCCTACGGCACACTATGGCACGTTTTTTTCAGCGTGTTGGATTTGCCTTGAATCGAACCACCAATCTGGGCGATTGCCCATTATTCGATGCTTCATAGCGAATTTGAATAGGATCCTTTCATGACAAAGATCTCACATCAATTTGCCTAATGACACTAAAATGTAATCCTTGAAAAGCGTGTAGATTAGGGCTCAATACGATAATTATAAAAAAAAGGAAGCGAGTGCTGATTCGATGGTAAACGTTTTTGTTAGTTTAGATTAAGGGCCAACCGAAATTACCTAAACAGTCCCCCAAAATTAACAGTTAGTCAAATATGAGCTGCCAGTATAAATCTAGATTAAGTCATCTCATAAATCGCAAGAAATTAATATTTTTTTGGATTGCAGGATAAGTAAGTATTATTTTTCAGTTTTACACAACTGACGTGTGTAACATACACAATTTCCTACGCAAATCAAATGAAGATCATAATTCACCTGTCAGAATCCGCGCTAAAAAGGTAAATCACTTGACAGATGGTGTACGGTACGTGTGTTCTTGAACGGTTATAGCAGATGTGTGGGTGAATATAACCCTAGAAGTGAGGGAAGGGAACTGTCGGTCTTAAAACTGTCACTGTTAATGGCAGATATCCATCAAGTCATTCAATCACCATCATATGACTCACCACGTATAAGGTTCAACGATCAAACGCTACCGTTCATTGCTACCACCCGTGTTCCAAAACTTATCACTCCTTCACGTTTGCAAATAAATATATAGTTCAATTATTGAGGATCACTTCTTTTGCAAACTAAGTAGATACCTATTAATAAAGCAATTTATAAACGGATTGCGAGCATAAAGGAAATTTTACCTTTGATTTCGCACGACAATTTAACATACTCACACACAAAACTAATTCTCCTTAGCTTTGTGAGATGTAGAATGGGAAATTTTATTTTTCCAAGCTCTAATTTAATATATTTGTTTGATGTGATTGTGCGCTTCGCTTGTTTCTGACACTTGATACACATAGGTTTGTTATTAAAATGTTCAAAGATCATATTGAACGCTGATGAAGTATCCGTCAGTATTACCCGTATACAAAGACTGCGCCTCGAGGAAAACAGCCTGTTATTTTTGAACTACCATTAATAAATTGGGGTGGATTAACATTCAGAGGAGACTGATATGATACAGGCCTGCGGTGAAACGCCTGTTTACGATAGATCGTCTGTGTACGTTTGAACAAATTTGACGTGTATATTCCTGTCATCATCGTAACCGTAAATTACTGACCGTCAACATTAGGCAAATTTGCGCAATTTTTTCCTGTCTCGTCCGAAAGACATTATCGCTCTATTTTCGCTTTCAAAGCACCCTTCGAAACCACACGACTTCCTTAAGCGAAATCGAATAATGGGCGTACAAAAAGAAATATTAATTAGTAAGGCTTAGTGATACAGAACTTAATTAACATGCAATAGGTAAAATAGCTTATATGTGGAAACAATAAACGCAAACCGAAATGTCACAAACGATTACTATCAAAGAATATTAGTAAAACAAAGCAAGGCATATTCAATTAGTTTGGAAATTAAACATTCCAATTCTTTATTTCCATAATTCTGTATTTATTAGCCTAAGGAAATAACCTCAAAGAGCACCGTACATTCAAAGAAAATTATAATTAAATACGAAATGGAAATTTTGAATTAGACTTTTCCATTTCTTTAAAATACAACATTTCAGATTATTAATTACCTATTCTCATTTTAAACCTATGTAGTACTTACAAAGAAAATAAAAACAAAGACACTTTCGAAAAGTTAAAAGGCCAGTAAAACGTGATTTACGTACATGAATATATTAAAATATAGGTTATGCGAATGATTAACAAATGGCAAAAGGGAAATATTCCATTTCTTGGCTATCCAAAACCGCTCTCTCCGGTCTCCATGCATCACTCAGTTGACACTTGGTGCCCCATATATCACCGGCCAGTCTCAACGGAGAGAAGGGAACGAGTACTTATTTGCATACAGCAACATACCCGCCGTTTTTTACTTGGAGATTTATTACAAGACTAATGTAGGGAGAACTCCTCACTAGTCTCGCTTCTTACCGCTGTGTTTGCCAGACATTCACGCCTCGATCGTAAAGACTTCAGAAGTACGTACTGTTAACTTAATAAACATAAACAGAAATACATTATGTTTCCTTTTTACAGTTATACAACTCTTCGATTGAATTCGAGACTCTCTTCATCTTTTGGTGGAAGCAATAACGTAACACAATTGGTACGCATTCAATTCAATCGGTTACTGTACAATTAAAGTTTTGCGGAACTATCAAAAGTGAAGGTCGCCGTCTTTTGCCACATGCAATTACGAATCAATAACTTTGTTTGGTGGTGAACAAGATTCTAAAATCAATTCATTGTTGTAAGAGTGAGTTTCATTTGAATACATTATTCTATTTTCCTAGAGCATATTAATGGACGTATCGTTTAGCGAAATTTGCACACTTTGCTAAGCCTCTGTTAGCGCTCAAACGGCATGAGAGAAAAACGTATTAAAGTAAAGTTTTGTGGTACGAAAAGCCTTATTATAACCTGAATATATTTTCTCTACATAGTGTTCCATAAAAGTCATGCGTACAGGGTGCTTCAAATTCGTGTGTACAGGGTGGTTCAAATTCGTGGCTCACCAGACGTCCCAATCGCCCTTTGAGAGTGCCGTTCTCCGACAATCTGTTCTTGAGGTATAAAGAATTATTTATATTCGATCACGATAAAGAGTCGGGGAGGAGGCTATGGTAGTTAGAAATTAATTCCTTTCGTGAAGACCTTTCATCAGAGTACCATGAAGAATAAAACCAGTTCAGCCACCCCCCCCCCTCTCCGCGCCTCCTTCAATCCCGTCTTTTGATAAGGAGCCAGAAAGTATGGCGGTAGGTAGTAGAAAAGAGTTCCTTTTGTTGAGACCTTTAATTGGAACACGATGAGAGATAAAATTAATCCCCCCCCCCTCCCCCCTCGGGCTACCTATGATCTCGGAAACGTCGCGTAGGAAAGTTAGTTTGTACAAACCAATTAATTTCGGCGAGACCTTTCATTTACTATGAAAGGTAGGAGTGTTGTCAAAAATACACATGGATCACTCCTTGGGCATCTAGTAATCGAGTTTGGTCTTTTTCCCAAGAAAATGGGTGCATATCAAACGATATTGGCATCTTTTGTGTAAAAATATTTAGCTCGGCCAAAATACACATGGATTTTGACATCAGTGAAATCAGTGAAATTTAGTACAGAATACTTTTATACAAATGGTCGATTTCTTTAGATACTTTAAGCAAAACCAATATGCAAATTCCTAAAAATAACCAATCACTAATTAATACAATGCAAACAATTGAAAAGGTGTGTACGGTACATTTTGGTCGGGATTATTACACACAGCAATATTATTTAGCGCTGCTCAAATGTTTTACAACTTTGATAAAACAGTTTTTAACTGGCCATTATAGTTAGCGATTCGAACGAAGAAAATACTCTGTTTATCCAGTACATTTAATTTCGTTTCTGCGTGAAGAGCGCGTCTTCAATTCGAAAATGTTCCCTCGCGTAAATTTTTACTCATAAATGTATGACCTTAATACAAATTAGGCTCACTTTCAAATTTTAATGTAAAATTGAGCCTGTAGGTAACTTGACCTTTGTCGCCAATTTATTCACAAAGCCGCGCGCAAGGTACTTACTTTCCGTGGCAAGCAGAACTTTTTCAAGTTATCGGGAATTTTGAAACTTGCCTACGCGGGCCACATACAGTGAGTTTTTTTTAAATGCGAACATAGGAGTTTGCAACCAATGCAATTTCTCTATGTTCGATTTTAAAAAAGATACATCAATCTATGAGATGTGCGCGGTTCACATTCCCAAATCGCGCAACTTGTGTGACTATGAACAACCACTCTATAGTCTTTATGATGAAGAGCACTCGGTAAGATTTTTTTAAAGAAGCCATGTGAGGCCATAGCAACTTTAGGATACATTTTTCATAAACTTACGATAACTTGACCTCCCAGGCCACGCACTGACACCACAACTCATTGTGAACCAACCTTCAATTATTTGTAGGTCATGTGCACCTGGTATTCTACTAATTTGATCTATTCAATACATAAATGAAGAAAATAAGGAAATAAATAACGAAAACAATTACAATAAATGTTTGAAGTGTCCTCCTTGACATTCTAAATAATAACCTAACCAATTTTAATTAACTTGGACGGCGGTATTTTTAAAAATGTGACAGCTGTCAAGTGTATCTACTACTCATTTGAACTACTCAATAGATTGATGTGTTTTTTTTAAATCGAACATAGGGAAATTGAACTCCTATGTTCGCATTTAAAAAAAAATTCACTGTATATGTAAACGGCAGACGCGTCCGCACGCGTACTAAAATTGACCTTTCTCTAGCACTTTTCGGATTGCAAACTCAGTTTAATGACGATTGCAAAATTGTATAAAAATGCTGCGGAGAAAAAACCCAAATTAATCATATTCGTTTTTATTTTTCTAACTTCTCACTATTTAAGCTCTAGAAGATGATGCCCACAGATTTTTATTGCGACGTTTCGCAGTCGGCATCAACTTCATTTTTTATATGTACCGGAAAAAAACACTCCCCACCCACAAAATTCCAATTATTTCCGAAGTTATGCCAGAAAAACCGAAATTTGCCGATGACACTGTATTTATTTTTGTTTGATACTATTCGAGCACAAATCAGAAAAATTAAAAAAAACACACACTTTCTCATTGCTACGCGAGTGCACCATCCTGTTGAAACCAACAATTTTTTGTGTTCCGTACATCGTTGCAAAGATCATATGTAGTATGATCTTTGATCGTTGTATTCGCCATTAAAAAAGACCACTCATTTTGTTATGATACTCCCAACGTTGTAACTCAAGTCCTCAAGATCGCGCAACTATGGCAGGCAACAACTGTTCCATAATTTTTCATTAAATACTTATAGCAGATTTTATAGGTCCGCTCCAGTTGCTGCTAAGGAGTTTTTACACTTGCGCTGAGGAGGATTTGTATTCTTCTCAGACTGCAGGTCGTTTCTATTGCACCCTTAGTGACAGGCTGCTTGAACACTGAGAAAAGCGCATATCAGGAGCCAGGCCAAAGAAAATTCGTTTATAAAACGGGTCGTTGGCTTACCTGTTAGGCTAATCAATTATTGCCCAAATTTTATACATAAATTTGTAATAAAATCCAACTATTAAGGTAATCGAGTTCGGCCCTGAACGGAAAATGTCACGGACGAATAATTCCATCAATTACAGACAGATGTTCTCATTATTTCCAAGCAATACCATATTGCTTCTTAATTTATTAGCCACTTTCACAATTAGCGCGGCGGCGTGGGGAAATTTTATGACCAATAAGGATATTGATAAATTTCAACAACGGACGAGCGAACGCGATTTTGCAAAAGTTGTAATTGCTAAAACTACATCTTTGATACCTCAATTAATTATGACTGCACCTGACGAGTTGTTATAGTCGAGTACACGCATAAAACGAATCCAAATTATATGTTTGTAACGTATAAATTCCTAATAAACAGATTTGCCTATACAATTTTCTGACTGAATGATCAAGCCTGTTAGGTAGTGGTTAATTAAAACGTAAATTATATGTGCAAGAGACTGTGTCATAAAACAATGGAAGCCCGATGCATTTTTGTTTATATGCAGAGGAATTTAATTACTAATCGCGCTCAAATTTGCTTTCGCAATTGTTAACAATATCAAAAAAAACGAAACGTTATTCAATTACTACAAGTAGCGATTCTCGTGTATAAAATAGTCTGTCGATGTTACACTGTATAATGTTATTATTAGGGTAGCATTACCTATAGATTTATTGTCAATCAATATCACCCTGACGGATACTGTCCAATGGTGAAAAACGTTAGTGGGGCGCGTACATAAATAGAAATAAATTCGAATAACGATTTTGTGAACTAATACTTTCAATTGACAAATAGACGTTCTTCGGATTGCAGATCATAAGACATATAATGTGGAGAAGCTAATTAATGGCTCAAATAGATTGTAAGTTTGGGGGAACTAAACGAGCTGTGTAAAGCTCAAAAAGTGGTCCCATAAATTTTCGGATTAATTTATTGTATGTCATTATTGGTGTATTTAGACTAGACGTTTTTAAATAATTTGATATTCCAATTAATTATTTTAACCGTAACATTCTTCAGGAAATGGGCGGGCAATAAACTTTCCACGTGGCGATTACATTAGAACAAGCACTCGTTTAGAGCCTTACTTTCGTAGCAGCGGTCTAGTCACAGTAATTGGTAACTTGAATTTTTCGAGACTTTTCAATACCATGGCGTAAAAATACTGTAGAACAGCTATTTTACGTGGATCTAACTAATACAAACTTCTTTTCTATAAACCATGGTGCAAAATGTTTCGTTTGGCGGCGACGTTCCCCAAAATTCGCGCAAAACTAGTAAACTGCCGATATCTGGGGATTTTTTAATAAGAAAATATGAAATCAAAATTTACTGTTCCTTTTCGGAAAAAAGAAAGGACAACACGTCCATGCAGCGATGATGTGAGTGCACCATTCTTCTACATCCGCAAGAGATAGTCAAAGTCAAGGATGTAAGCCGGCCGTGTGGTGCCGTTGGCTCGGCTGCGATATGGTTCGGTTTTAGGCATGGATATTTGTAAATGTATAGTGGGTTGGGTTGGTAGAGAAAAACATTTGCCAGAGATAAAGAATTTGAAGAAGACTAAGCATCCGACACATTCAATTAATTTGAGAACCAGAAAGTAAAAATTGGAAACAATTCAATGAAGTGTTTAAAGAATGCGAACTGAACGAATCCAAAGAAATGAAGGTCTAAAAAATCTAAATGAACTGAAGGATTGAAAAAATCCAAATAAGGTGAAGAATGTAAAGGATTTTAAGAATTACTGCTAGGCATTCGAAGAACCAAAGGTGAATATTTTGAAGACTAGAAAAACCCTAAGAAGTGCAATAATTTGAATATTTTGAAGCTCCTGAACCAGCAGTATGATTGAAGAGTCCAAAGATAAATTAAACTGAATCGGAATAATACAAACCAAAGGAAGATTTTGAAAATTAAAAGTACCACAAGAATTTGAAAAATCTAGGGAAATTTAGGATTTGGACCAATGTTAAGAATCGGGAGGACTACATCGTTTGGAAAAATTGGAGTATTTTGTGAAATTGGAACAACTCGTAGAAATTTTAAAGAAATCATACAAATTGGCATGGATTCGAAAAAAATAAATAATCGAAGGGATCTTAGGAATCTGACAGATCCTATGTATCTGAGGAATTTAACGGACTTCGTTACATTTACAAGGCGTCACTTGCATAAAATAAAATTGGACCTCTACGGCACTGACAATCAAGTTTTATGTTTCCCACGGTTAGCTCAGTAATAGAATTACACACAGTTTACATTCCTTACCTTGCGTAAGGCGCGTTTGACCTCTTACCTCTGAAATACAAACTCTAATGATCTGCTTTGATTGAACTCGATTAAATACGCTAAATCGATCAAATTCCAATTTTCTCTACGTATTCCTGGATATAAAGTATTGGGTTGATTAATAAAAAAATACAAAAAAATCCAATGCCCATTTCGTTGTCATGTATCCCTGAAATTACTGCAAATCTCAATCATTGAAACAAAATAATCCAAAAGCTTTGATTGGACCTGATCCTTATTAATAAACGTACTACAAATTTGTTCAAATATGCAAATAATTCTCATGGGTCAATTCCTTCAGGAAAAATTAAAAGTACTTTAAGTCAAATGCAAATTTCACTATTTTATACAATACAAAAAAATTAAGATAACTTAGTTATTGGCTTAAATTCTCTTCCGCTGCGAATTGATGTTATCCTCTCTTTGGAAAAGCTGGTTTTTCATAGAAATATGGAAATAGATCGCTTATTTACGGTGCAACAAAACCTCCTGGACGTCCGTCTACGGTCCTTGTACGTTATTTTCCTAATGAATGCCAATTTTGACGGAAGAAAAATTTGTATGAATGGCGAATCCAAACAAACCAGCGTCAAAATTCGAGAAATTAATACCCGAGACCGTGATTATGTATGTACAGAGATAAAATGCCACTTTTCCATTGTATTGAAGTTAAATTTTGCCTAATTTGATATTAGATTTTGATGCGAGTAAGATGCACAAGTTAATTGTCTTGAAAATCTTTACTGAATGCACTAAGTTTAAACGACCTTGCTATGCATCGGGCTGTTAAAAAGTGTTTCTTCGGCCTACAATCTACTACAATCCCGGCTTCATTTTTTATTTCTGATCTACAAAGTACTCGTACATTAAAAATAAAAAGACCCGTGTGTTCTCAATTTTTATTTGCGAGTAATATAAACCCAAAATAAATTATTGAAAAGCTGTGTTTTTAGTCCGAATTTGACACGCTTCAGTCTAAATACGTCACAAACCTACAACCAATCACGTAGAAGTGAGCCAGCAACCTTGTGCGAGGGTCTGACGTTTGTCGGATTTGACGTTTTAAGAGGCATGTTTAACTGCATCTAACGCGAAAGTGAACGATGCCTGTGACAGGTGACGCAAGTTACAAATGACATTCTCCTGCAATATTGCCAAGTCGTATGTCATCTGAATGGTTCTAGTAGCTGATTGGTCAGGTTTATAACGTCACAGACGCCACCACAACCATATCGTTTTGAATAAACCCTTAAAACCGCACATGTTCATTATTTTTTTGCTAATCAGCCTCTATTTTTAAATAAACTTTTATTGTCCAAAAAAATGTTTTATGGTTTCAGGTACACGCTTATTAAATTAGAACTACGGAATTCAACTACACTGTAAACCCCATTCGTGCAATTTGTCATTTTAGGTGTTCTTGCTACTTAATATATTTTTACCTGAAGTTAAACCGCTCATTCTTTACTACCATTCGTATAAAATTGACTCAATAAACGTCCCAGTTCTTGAAAACGCTCCAAGAAACTACACACATGCGTGGAATAAAATCTCTCGTACTCAAAAGCCCGCGCACCTGCTCTGGAAACTTGTTAAAGATTCAAGTTCAACGCAATGGTCCGCGAAAAACAGTTTATAAAATCTTATAAGTAGAAAAACCCACGCACAAACAGGGTAGACGATCGTTCGCAAGTTCTTCTTCACATATAATCTTTAACGCACCCAAATAGTACGTTTTGGCTCACGAGCTCAAACAGGAGTCTGTCGCTCTCCCACCTCTTTCCTCGTACCTCTTTAAGCCAATAGGAAACCCGCGTTGCTGTCACGTGATTATGGGAACCGCGCTCGCTTGCCCCAATATGTTTCTTGATATGGCTCATTATCGCTAGACATATCTTTGTTCAAGTTCACTATGAAGCGGTACATGTGTAAATTTTCCTATGCTTACCAAAATATAAATTCTAAAAATTACTGTTTCAATTCTAAAGCGAGAAAATTGAAAATCTAAGAAATGAATTGAAGTTTGAAGAATCCGATTACTTGGTTGGAAGAATTTAAAAAAAGTGGAAAAATAAATGAACCTGATATATCTACAGAATTTGACAATAGTAAAAAATTGGAAGAATTTTACGCATTGGGAGGACACTAGGCGAAGAAATTAGAAAGTATCAAAAACTTGAACTTCAACAATTTTAAAAGATTTGAAGAATTTGCATATTTTGATATGGTATTCTAAAAAAAATATGGCAGTTCAAAAAAATTGGAAAATGTTAAAGAAACAATAATCTGAGAAACCATAAAAATGTGTACATTATGTGTCCGAAGGACTTGAAGAATTTAAATAATTTGAAGAAAGGGAAGAATCATAAGAATAACAAAAATGCGAAGAATTTAAAAGTAAGATGGCTACTGAGGAGTACAAGCTTCTGTGCGTTGAGTTTGCAAAAAGTGAGCCGCAAATTACAGTGTTAAAGTCTAGCGACACACCATCAAGGCATCAACTAGAAAAAGCATCAGAATTTTAGAGAGACTCAAGTGTGTCTAATGAAAATAGCTCATTCCGATCGACTCTCAGTTGATGATATCAGACGGATTGAAGGTAGTTTAGTTAGTTGTCCAAAACTACCAGTAGTAGAGAACTTAAAATACCGCAACCAACTGTATGTAAAAAAACTGTTAAACTTCCTCTTTTCATAGGTATGTGGATTGTTCTTTTGAATTTGTACTTTAATAGATACAAGTTGGTTCCATCACTTAATGAATCAAACTGAAGGAATGCAACCAGTTAAAATGTCAATAATGAATAAACTAATTTTAAGCCAATCGAAATAAAATTTTAATTCCCCAGAAGCTACTTGCGAGTGTTTTCGAAACGTAGTATAAATACGCGTGTCATATATACGCCTTGATTTATTTTATATACCTTTACCTATTGTATATTGATATATGGCTTATTAACACGCGTGACACCTGGATAAAGCCAATCACTCATTGTTCTTACACTATACAAACACATGCAGTAAAGTCGAAAGAAACGTGACTGATACAGATGAAATATTGCACTTTCATTCCACACACGGTTCAATCTCGCATTTGCATATTTCATAAAGTCTAAATAGTGAGACGCGGTGTATTTTTCTTATTTAAACATTTACGGAAGTTTGCGTAGAGGAACGTGTTTAATCCTCATTTCGAAGGGGTCAAGTTTGATTTATTGGGAGAATTTCTTTTTTATTTCATCAGTTTCTCTATTTTGGATCAACTCAATTATTGGTCCCAAAGAAATAGTTTGGATTTATTTTATCCCGAGTTTCTGAAAAAAATCCGAAAGATAATAGGATTTTGATTCCAATGAAAATGCACGCGTTGAGTTTCCTTTTATGTTGGTGTAGCTACTCATTTTAATTGCCACGAACATAAAGAACTTTTAATGCCGGTAGCTAAAAATAAATGGAGAAATATGTCACGTAAATCAAATTTTGTGTCATAAAACATATTTCAATTATTATAATGCGTCTATTGGCATAACCGAAATAAATCACTCGCGTATGTCTCGAAATAATAAGCAGTTCGACTGTCGATAATGCGTATACGTGTTTTCGATCAATTTTTTTCCCCTAAAATATAATTACGCTAAACATTTCAGCTGACATCGCGAGCGGAACGATTATTGGCACTGCAACTTATTCGGTCTACTTCCTCGTGTCTCGCCGTTGTCTTTATCGGACCCATCAGTTTTTCAACATCTGAGAGTGTCACCCGAAATGACATGAAATGGCGTTCGTGTAATAATGTTCGCTGACAGTTGTCATTCGTCCCAACTCCATAATAGAGAAAAGTTTTGTTTTAGCTCGCGTATGACATCTACTCGCAATCGTGTCTTGTTGCAGACAATGAGTCTGTGACGGCTGTTTTCCACATATAGTCTCGTTTACAAAAACTTATTCACTTATAAAAAGAAACAAAAAAGAACGGATTGATTGAAAAATAATTACAAGCAACAGTTTACTTGGAAATCGATATTACAATAATACCGAGTGTTCGTGTTTTCTGCAATTTCGAAGATATTACTGCACCTTCCTTTCTGCAGAATTATGTTTTACTTACAGGTTCTTTACAATACCGATGCAGCTTTACGATTAATACAATATTTAGGAACGTGTTACGTTAATTTCTTGGCGAATTTTTTCGCATTCGCTGCATTGACGGTGAAGTAAATGTTACTTTTCTTAGTCGCTGACTGACGACTTCTATTGTTGATGGTGATGGTTTATTTGTGAGAAGGTCGTGATGAAAACTTTGTGCACTCTTAATTGATCTTTTTTGTAGACAAACGGCCAGGGCAACTAACTAGCATCTTTGACGGAAAAGGTAGGTATCTAGGAGAGTAGTATTTGTGGAACTGTTGCATTTCCCCCATTTTCCTAAACGTTACCTGATCATGCTTTGAAGATTCTGAAATCTCTGATCATGCACCATAAAATTGTACATTAACTGTATAAATTCCTAATACCGTCGTTGGTGTTCCATTGACCTTTTGGAAAAAGGGAAGTTCACTTATTGTAGTGGTATAAACCTACCCCGTAAAAAACTAACATTATCCTCTTTAACTGAAATTTAAACGACAATGTTTCTATGAATTATTCATCAAATAAAAAAATTTTGGACCACCTTTTCTGAGATTTGACCCACTATTGGTATTTCTTAAATGCAACACATTGTATATTTTAACGTCAATTTTTGGCATTCTTTTTCATTATTACATTGATGTATCACAACCTATATTTTCTTATATAATTATACAGGGTGGCACAAAGGGCTCTTAATTTCCTACACGCATAAGGTTTAGTTTAAAAATTCGAGCAACCCTTTTGGAAGATACACTTGATTGTAGGGCTCGGGTAAATACAACAAACTATGTAACATAAACGCGCCTGATTGACTGAAATAAGGCATATCAGTATTTTGCAATCGATAAATAAAAATTGAACTAAAAATCAAGACAAAACATTGAGTTTTAGCATGATTTATGAGTTTCAATTTTTGAGGGCTATTTAGAGATTTTATTATGTTCTGCAGGGTTATTTTGTGTAGCTAATATTTCTTATGAACGTGTTCATTGACGTAAAAGCTTGAATATCCATATTTCAATTATTCGTCAAATGACACCCTGTATCCTTCAAAGAACTTGCTCAAATGTGAAACCTCAACCATAGGCGTGTAGGAAATTAAGAGCACTTTCCAATGATTTGTCGCTCGACCCAATGCCTAAGTTAAAATTATTGAAAGGGCGGCAACTATGCTTAGCGACTTGACGTCTGGGGTACAAGATGTCCCCCTTCCAATCAAAATCGACTTGTTTTTGCGTTTTTTTGCAAAAACGAGTTCCTTATGAGTAAATCAGTCTGTTTCTTTTTCGTTGTGCCACCCTGTATATTATATTATATCATATTTTTAACATTTCTGAAATGACTTGTTTCTACTGACAGATATTTTTATTGAATAGTGTCGACTGCCTTAGTTACCATGGATACAATAAACAAAACAAAATCTCCATGAATCCATAGCCTACTATTTATAAACCGTAAAAAATAAGGTTTTTAGGTTAATGGTTAAAAAAATAAGTGGTCCAAAAATTTTTTACCACGCCGCTGGACTCTACGTAAACATATCTAAAATAGGCAGTTCTTTTCTTTTTTTTTATTTTACATGGGTAGTAAGATATGGTAACATCCCGAAACTTTTCGTTTTCACCCTCTATCTCAGAACCAAACGTAGTTAGATTGGTTCTGTTCGTCGTAATAAAAGTTTCACAAAAAAGTGGCAACAGCTTGGATATACTGCAGTCCAAAATTGGACACACCACACACGGTACATTTAAGAAGGGATCTTCACAAAATCAAATATTCTTTTTTATTATAGAAAGTGTTATGTGCCAACATAGGCGGTCTACGAGATTAGCAGCCTCCATAGCGCGTCATCAAAATGTAACGTTTAATTTCCATCGTTGTGTGTGAAAAGCAATATTATTATTAATAATTTTATTTAACTTTTAATTACATTCATTTTAATTCAAACCAAGATAACTAAAAGTTAAATTACTTTGACACGCCCTACAAGTAAACCAGTAGTACCTCTATGAACAATAATTATGTTAAAGAAAATCGCCTGCTTTCCGTATGCCAAATGGAAAGAAGAAACAAAAACACGTAGAAAGTCTTTAAGCAAAATCTGAGTAAAAGTCAATAATTGTCAACAATCGCTAAAATAAACCGTCTGTACCCGAAACGCACGTACCGCTCACAGAATGCAGTAAAATGTCATGTAAGGGGCCGACACGTCCACCGTGCATCGATATAAATACCTGTCTTTACGAATCTCTAATGAAAATCAATACTCGTTAGGAACAAACAAATTGCGGCTCATTACAAACAAATGATACGTGGCGGTTGATGCAGAACTTTTTCAATACCACCAAACACACAGGAAAAAAGCGGCTCGAAGCAGGAAGTGGGGGGTGCACCTGGTGTAGATTTTCGCTTTAGATCTACAACGAACTCACATATAAATAAAAAATGCACACTTTACTCCGGATCGTTCATTTCTGTAAGAAACATACTACAATAAACATCTCAAATGTGCTGCTGTTTCACTTTAATTTAAATTAGAGCCCTTTCTTGTGCCTTTCATTTGGCACACCCAGAGTATGTGCAGTATATTCCCAACTTAATTATTTATGTACACAAAAAGAAAAAAAAGTTGTTTTTTGCAAAAAGGCATCACGTTACAGTGGATATGAAGATTTGAAGGGTCACCTTGGAGAAAAAATTGGCAATCCTCCAGCTCATATTTTATTTCTTTAATTGAAAACGTCGTATGTGATCCATCAAGTCCGCTGTTTTAATTTTCTAAACTCCGCCCCTGTCGCCTGTCGTGGAAATCTCCAAGATGGAAGATGTTGAATTAAGGTAGCTGAGAGTTTTCCGATAGAAACCGAACAATCAGTATAAAGAACATCGCCAAAAGTGATTACTTCCAGAGGTACTTCTGACGAATAGATACTTGTTTCTCAAAATTCTAGCTCAATCGTCGTTATCGCATTTCATATTTAAATCCTGCTATTAGCCCACCTTATTATTTTCTTGTTCCTACGCTGTGTAAACAATTTTTTTTTCAGTCACTTGCGCTTTTAGTGTTTTATTTTCGTAACCATATACTTCTTTATCACTTCGTTTTTTCTCCCTCTCCATGCAGTTTTACCTAAAAAGTGGAACGACGGAAATTGAATAGACCGATGTCCGGACTACCGTGGGCCTAATTGCAGCAGCTCAACTACTGGAAAAAAGGGAACCCCTTATTTTGCAAGAAATTCAAAGTGTCATCAATCATTTATGACCACCCGGTATTCACGTAATCGTTAAAAGACAGCGTTCGATTTGCGTGCATAATAGTTTTTATGGTAAAAGTGGAATGGCATAAATTAAAAAGTTTCCTGCAATTTGCTATCGTTATATTCAAAGTGGGCACTTAGCAAATGATTAATTAATATGCATTCGATATGAATAAACATAACCGAACGAGACAATCAATTCCGCAATACTAATTGCATGTGAGTAGTGTAACTTCGAGATTTTATTGCACGTTTCCATTCCGTCACTTCGCTAAGTTCTAATTAACGATCCACGGACACCTCCTAGAATCGAACTGCTAAAATTTTTCTTTGCCAAATCGCCCGAATACAATTCCGAAGATCATTTGAGGATAGTAAAATCGGACGAAAAAAGCTTTTATTGCGGATATAATGTTACCTATAGCTTTTGTTACAATTGCAGTTAGAAGGAAGGGAGTATACAATCAAGCGGTCCAATGCGTTCTTCTGAATGAGATGAACTCAATAAGACAGAGTGCTAACCCTAATACCATATTGTTACTTTAACAGTTTACCCTCATGTTACATTTTGTTGCGTCTTTATTTGCTCAGTCTAAACCCTTTGCAGTTAATAAAGACAAAAAGCGCAAGCATACTTCTACGAAACGAGCCTGACCATTGCATGTAATAGAACGGCTGTTAACTCTGTATATACCACTACGTTGTTTTGAATTGCCTATCACTCCAAATGGTCATTGTTTACCCAAGTGATGTATTTTACAGTGCAATTCAGTTTCATTGTTATTCCCTTTCATAATATGGAAGGTTTCCGTTTGTTTTAATGTACTATCAATACGAAGCTTTATGTACAGATCGGTAAAATACGCATATTAATTATTTAGCTGATCGAAACGCATCTCTGATTAGAGGAAAGGTTATCATAAACTGAGGGAAATAAGAACTAATTTATTTTAAATATAACAGCTTATCCGATAGGTGGCGGTAATTTCTTTGGAATGCACAACATTTGAAATATCTTAAGATATTTTAATTTTATTTTAAAGTATATAAGATATTTAAAAATATACAGGGCGGCACAACGAAAACGAAACAGACTGAGTAACTCGTAAGGAAATAGTTTTTGGAAAAAATGCAAACACAGGTTGATTTTGGTTGGAAGGGGGGCATCTTTTACTTAAATATTTATACTCCTGTCGTCGACCCCCTAACAGGGTTGCCACCTCTTCAATAATTTTAAACTGAACGTTCGATCGAATGACACATCATTGGAAAGGGCTCTTAATTTTCTACTCGGCTATGGCTTAGTTCTCAAATTCGAGCGAATCTTTTGGAACGGATTAGAATATTTATCGGATCTCGAGCCTAAACCGCTATCTCGCTAAAATCATTTGTTGTATGGTATTTTATCTCTACATTTGTTTCGAAACATCCTTTGTTTTGGAGATATATGCTAAATCTTTGGTTCCCCGATGATTGGCGTGTCAGAGGAAATCCTATTCCGAATGTGACGCAAATTCAGTATTGCGGTTTAGGTAAGGACTTTTTTGTAGAATTTAAACCTGTGGCGAGATGAACCAAATGGCTCCTCAATGCGACGCGGTTAGGTTATTATAATACAATAATAATAATAGAGAGACACATACTAGAAGACAAAACGGTTACACAGGATTCGTGTCGACCCTGTTCGCAAACATCAGAAGCAATCTAACATATAATACTGGCCCTTAAACATAACAGATAACACACCATACTACAAATACACTCTACAGATAATACTTGAAAACCACACACGTGTCCTAAAATGAACCCCCTCCGAGCTACAGTTAACGCAAGTTCCGTAAAAAATCGATTATTTTTTACTATCAAATCTTACCAGACTTTACATATAAAGAAAAATATCTCCATTTGTCTAAAAAAACAGTAAACATTTTTTGTCCGCCAAAAAATTTCATTCCTGCCCATACGTTAAGGCTACACTGTTTTTGGTCGTGGAATTTTCTAATTTCGTTCGGATTTCCAGTTCCCAAATATGAACATTAACAAACTTCACCACTTCTTCGCGCTAAAATTAAACTTGGTCGGCGAAAAGAAAGCGGGATAAAAAGTTATTCTTTCGTACGCCTACGAAGTATAGAACCACGCCGAGAACTGCAAGCACCTTGGGAGCCCTTGAGGAAGTAAAGCTTGAACTCGTTTGATATGATATGGGTACAAGCTATTTTCGTGCAGAATCCACCAGACCAGTTACATAAGCAGAACTCAAATCTCGAGCATGATTTTCGTCGATTGCATCCAAATCGTCTCCTCTGTTACTGTGTTACGTGCTATTAGCGGTCTGCCTCCTTCGTTCCTGAGGGTCTGAAATCTACCATACTCCTTAATATTCTATAAGGAATGGCTGTATGAACACAAGCAAGACAAGCGTTTCTACGGTTCAACCATGGTTAATATCTCAAAGGTGTACCTTCATAACTAGAAAAGTTGACACTGCGCATGTGCGTATTTGAGTTTACATATGGGCGCTACTTTGTTTTTGTTAGAAGTATCTCTAGTTAAAATTTCAAAAAAGTCTTGGTAGCATGTGCGAGTTTGATTTTCGCTATATTCGCTATTGTTTTGGTCCCAAAATTAGGTTTAGCCCTTGTGTGTGATGGTTATAAGTCGGAGGGAGCGCATTTTAGAACACGTGTTTATAGAAAAAAAACTTTTGATTGAACCTCAAAAGTATTCTCTTAACAATTTGGTACTGAACTTTGAAACACCCTGTATATAAATATTGGCGATATTGACGTTAAGTCAACAGGCGGCTGTTGATGCGACCTGAAAACGTCTGTAGCTGTACCTCGAGCTGTACCTAGGGAGTGCCACCCATACGATACATACATACAGTAATATTAATCTAATAGTTAGATTTTTCATAGTCCGGCCTTATTTAGTACAATGAAGGTTTGTGGTTAATTATGTTACAGTACATGGAAAGATGTTCATCAAAAGATACGTGCTTTTGGAAATAGTAGCAATTCCTTATTTTTTTGCCCCTGTATCTTTATGGTAGATTACAGTTTGAAATCAATCTTAAATTTTAATGGTATAATTTTAGAGGTTTTACTAACCAAAAAACTGTGTATTATTTAATTTATGTTCCTCATAAAATTTTTAATGGGAAGGTAAACTTCGTATGTAGTTATGGATACTCCTTCATTCGGTTTGCGAATTTGATGAAATGACTCGATCAATGAAATATGAGGTCTTCGGGGAAAACGCAAAAAAAAACTATCGTTCGGGGTGTAATCATGGCGCAGCTGTCCATCATTTTATTTAAATAGTCTGTCCAATCCAGGCATGTCTACGTCATTTGTCGGGTACAATTATTTATTATCTACTTTACATACATTTATTTATAGCCGGTAATTAATTACTAGCTACATGATAAACAACGGAATAGGAATAAAGTTTCGCGAGCGGGATTTCGAACAAAGACAGGTAATTTCTCGTGTAGGCAATTTTCACATTCCGCAAATGCGACACTAAACATCAAACAAAAACAATTTCAAGCTTAATTGACAAGCAATTTTTCGCGGGTATATAAATAGGCGCAGTGAGTTTGTCTCTCGTATCAAACGTTAAGTGATTAGGTGAGATTAATAGGGCGATATTAAGAATCGGGTTGTCGCAACGAACAACTGTCACCGACCGGGTCGCGCTATTCTGGGCCTTCCACATGTTAGCTATGAATCAATCAGACACTCAGTAGGCCCTGGATCAAAGCACTCTAGATTGACGATGAGCGTATGGTTTACCATTTGTTTTATGGGGACAAATATGTTGCCATATTTATTACACTTAAATCATCGTCTATTTGATGGCGCGCTCGAGAAATTTTAATGAAACGGGTAGATACGAAACGCCTTTAATTAAATCACTTTCTTTGGTCTCTCAGGATGAGAACGAAATTGGAAAAAAGTATGAAATAATAAAATCCGAAGTTTCGAAATTGAAATCAGGATACGCAAGGTGAAATTCAATAAGGTATCTTTAGGTATATAACATTATTAAAAATGGAGTATTCCCTACATTTATATATAAGCAAATATTCCATGCGTGAACAACAGGCGAAGAAACGATCTATTCGACCTCAAGCAAACTACATAGGAAGGAAAAATACGTGGTACGGTAATCCTAAACAAATATAAGCCCACTCATAGTGTCGTGTGTGCACTTTGGGCGTGTTCCAATATATGTATTGCAGGGCATCAGCATCCAAATGATGCAATTACCAAGCAAATGGCCGGACCTTTATTGAACGTACCCTCACCTCGCATTCTCCTTTACTGCTGATGCGGCTCACTCTTGATGCTATTGTTATGGAACGGACCCGTTGCGAACCTCTTTATTGTAGGTGTTAGTATTTACGATTAGTGTTACTTTATGCCAATGGGAATCAACGTTACACTTTATTGTTATACATTTTACATCTATTACGGTAAATGAACTATATTGATACTGCTTACCATAAGAGATACCCATCGAAATAAAAATACAATTTTCAATATTTTATCGTAGATACTAACTGATTTCGTTCTCTCAATTTTCGTAGGTTGGATCAAAAGTTGGGCATTAAGATTTTTCTTACACTTTTATTGATTGCCTCTTCGCAAAGAGGCCCCTAAATTTTATCGCAACAATAAAACACCATTTTCACTGACACAAGTGTATTAGAATTGAGTTTCTGAAATTGCAAAAAGAGAAATCTGACGTATTGTATATAGGCATGTGCTAAACAAACTACAGGTACCAAGTATATGTGGGCAGTACCAAAATAAATTTCCAAAAGTACCAAAATTTATACATTTCTTCTTTAATTTCCTTCTCTGGGACCACAGGAGTATGGAATTTTTCGATATGCTTCTAAAACAAAATTCTGGTTTCTAATAGTATCTAAAACATTAAAGAAGAAACGCACATTTTGGTCCACCGTGCTTCTAATTTAAAACAACGTTTGCGCACGATTGGTGTCTTTAATAGCAACTTTCTGATTTTAAAACATTCAGCTATATTTCATGTACAATGTGAAATTTCTGGTAAATGAACCATTTCCTGATATATGGAACTAAGGAAATGCAAAGATTATTTTGCCAAAGTAATTTTGATAATTTTTGCAATAGACTGGAAAACAGTTACTATTTCCGACACAGTTAACGATAGGCATAGGACAATGTACATGAAAATCTAGAATATTTTTACGAACCCAAAATTGCATAATATCCAGGAGGTTTTGTGTTTAAAATAAGAAAGTTAGTATTAGCAACTGCTACATAACACACCCTGTATATAAGGATTTAGTTGAAAAAAAATGCAACTAAAGAGACCAATAGACGTATTCGAACGAATTCCTTCATTAGCGCCAATTATAATATAAATATACCAGCAAGATCAAAATAGATACGTTACCTAAATTATAATTTTAAATCAATAGATACTGCAAAATGCAGGTAATACATCGACTGCCTTATTTATGATGCAAACGTTATAGTTCGAGTTTAAATAAAATTTCGTATCCCTAAAATTGTACATATAAAATTTCAACAACCCCACCTTATCTTGAAACAGCCACCGAGATCTTCTGATGTCACCCCATATGTGACAATTTCTTGTGGGATTTTGTTAAGGAAGAAGAAGAAGATTTTTTCAGTACCTACCATGATCATTCTAATATATTTTTTTTAATTATTAATTGCAACTTTTCACGCAGACAAAATCAATATACAATGGTAAAAATAGTCGGAGATAAGCGGAAGAATAATAACCTCTATTATCATCAACGAATTGAACTACAGTAGCGGTGCAGGTCCCTTGGTTTTCACGACGCGTCTTTCTATGCTACAGACTTAAGCCCGAACCAAAAACCCACAAAACCCCTCTGCATGTTGGTAAATAATCCGCACTACAAGCCAGACCAACAGGGTGCAAGTGAATCCACGCAGACTTCTTCGATACTGTCAATCCAGAGACAAAATTACATCCAAAGTAACAGGAATCGCGACTTTGTGGCGGCTGCTTGACTCGCAAACCGCGAACACGCTAAACCGAGTCGCCGAATCTGACGATCAAAATAGAGCTCGGAGTTGACTTAACCCTTAAAATAAAAATTAATTATTTATAGTTTGGTACAATTAATATTGTTGCGTGGACAAAGTGGAGCTTCGATATTTATGCTGTGGACTGTATATGAAAGACTTGCTATGCTTTTATAAAAGAAGGATGTTGAAAGAATATCGATTCGAATGATTAACGTGTTTAGTGATTAAAAATACAAATAAAATATGATTTTAAATCATGATTTGGTGATCGATACGGTACCAGAAATTGGAATAATTGTGCAAGGAATATGAGTGAAAGGACTTACTTGTTGTTGCAATAAACAAACGAAGGCGATAGACGATAGCGGTTAGCGTTGATTGTTTTTTGTGGTAAGATTACTTGCTGGCTATGATTCTGCGGTGCCGACGAAAGCCTTCATGATGTGATACAAATAAGTTCGACGAAAATGGTATGTTGCTTCTTAACAGACACACTCATTAAAATTTATGACTGTACCACGACATATTGTATTCTTGTTCGATTGTTGTTTGATGAAAGCGCATATACAGGCGTAATTCTAACCTCAATGGCTCATGCGCCGTACATAACAAGTAGGCATATGCACGGACGGGCGAAGTAGTTATATGTAGGGCGTGCTAAAGAAGTGATTTCAAAGGAATAACCAAAGGAACGAACTCTAGTTTGGGGATGTGACGAACATGGTATTTAAAATCGCATTTGATATTATTCTGCGGTACGAATTATTGTTCTTTAGCCTTCAGACGACTACTCAAAATCTCCGAAACCGAAACGGCGCTATCGTTAGGTTAGTAATACCACAGATCTACACATACACAGATTGCTAACCTTATGCATTTTTTGGGAAACAAATTTAGGTATACTTAAAAGCGCCCTCTATTGCGAAGCAGTATAAACATGTACCGTTTAAAACTGTAATATGACGCTTATGTATTTATGCATTAGATGTCGCTGCAAAAAATTTAAAGTGGTAAAGTGTGCATATAATTCAGTTTAATTGTATTTTACCAGGCAAGTTGTGGGGTAGTTTTGATTTATTTGATTCTATATGTTTTTTGGGGTGCTGAATCCGAAACTGAGGTTTGCTAACAAAATTTCATGACGCAACAAACGCAAAAAAATACAAAAAAGTTGAAAAAGATATTTTTTTAGCAGTTTTGTGCTTACAACTCGAAAACTATCAACTTTTCGAAAATAACCTCCCTATCTTATATCTTATCGGCGTGGTAAAGAGTGTAACGTTAATGATGGCAGAGATATACATAGTTTGTAAGTATGCCTTTGCGGTTAGCAATCTGTCAAGACCTTTAAAGCCGCAAATAGTTTCCGCCAACTTCAAAAAACCTTCACGGTTCTTTAAGGACCTGCCCTATGTTCGTGTGTATCTGTGACCACAGGGACCCGCTGTTAATAACTCCCTTACGACGAATGAGTAGCTCCAGTGCTAAATTAAACAATTATGGCTCAACGTACCTCCTATCATATCATACCACTGTAATAATACGAATATTAAGGAATTCGAATTGTGCAAACTTTAGCGCTTTAATTTTGTTTCAGCGACATCTAACGCATAAATCCATAAGCGTCATATTACAGTTTTAAACGGTACATGTTTATACTGCTCCGCAATAGAGGGCGCTTTTAAGTATACCTAAATTTGTTTCCCAAAAAATGCATAAGGTTAGCAATCTGTGTATGTGTAGATCTGTGGTAATACCTAAATAGCTTTTTAGTCGTATTAATATAATAACTCGTATCACTTTTTTATATTTTTTGGCCTATTGGACAAATTCCTACAGTTGCCCTACTAATTAATAAAACAAAAGTACAGTGTGTTTTATTTTGTTTCTGAGATACAGAGTGAAAACGAAAACTTTGACTTTTTGCGACGTTATATGTTACTACCCATGTATTATGTAAGACAGAAAAAGGTAAAAACTGCCTATTTTAGATATTTTTAGGTATAATCCAGGGGCGTCGTCAAAGTTTTTGCGTTTTTTTTCCTACATTGATGTACTTATCACAAACTCGAAATTTTTAAATGACATGTTTCTACCAGCAGTCATTTTTATTGGTTGGGTCGACTGTTTTGGTTACCATGGATATAATCAACAAAACAAGGACATCTCCATGACTCCAAGACCTACTATTTAAAAAGTCGACGTTAAGATATGCAGGGTGTAGCATTTAATAAATACCAGCTTTGGGTCAAATCACGGAAAAGGTGGTCCAACATTTTTTTTTATATCCCAAAAAGTCAAACTTCGTTTTCACCCTGTATCTCAGAAACAAACGTAGCTACGAGTAGATTGAAATGGCACAAGGTCGCGAAAATGATCACTATCTTTAAAATGATCTAAGATACACTGCAGTCTCAGCCAAAATAGGACACACGGTACACTCATACAGTGACAGGTAAACAATTATCCCGACGTAACGGTGCGGTGGTATATTCTTCGTATTTGCAGATTGACTTCTCCTCAATAATACAAGCCTAGCGAATAATGTCGCAATCTAAAATACGTTGGTTCCAGGTTTGGCCCACCCATTGAAATATTTGTGGCGGGGCCACTTGTGGGGCGATTTGAAATTTAAAAAAATATGATATTTGGCGAAGGTCAATCAAAAATTTTATTTTTTCGATAAAGTACTTTCCAAGTACGTTCCAAATCTGCAATAAAATGTGGAGTGTTGTATTTAAACAACTCAAATTTGATACGCCACTGGAATACACCACTGGCGATGAAAAATAATTTAGAAATATGGCGGCGGTAATTGTGTACAATTTTACTGTAAGACTTTTTTGGTCTTCTCCTCTCCTATGATTCAAGATGATGTCCAAACTATTTGTGTATGAATCAATTCGGTTTGAAAAACTGCAAAACGGTTTTCCTTTATTGTTTGTGATAGTAATCCTTTATTTCACCGAGCTTCCTTTTTTAGTTAGCTCATTTTCAGTTTACTTGATATTTGATATACCGTTATTTCATAGTGCCCTGCATATTATCACATGGTTTGGTAATTCCAAAAATCAACACTGCAGCGTAAACGAGGTAGATAGGAATGCATTTTCGTATTTCATCATGCGATACGATCGACGTTTGCTTTGAAGAATCGGAAAGCAGTGAAATATTTGCACTTGCTATCGATAAAGAACTACATACTGCAGTTATTGCTATTCGTCACGCTAATTTTCCAAAGAACTCGTTCAGACGCGTACGATTCACATTACCAATTTGCATGTAGGTAAGAGCGAAAATTAAATTACGTTTCGATTTACGATTTACAAGAATTTTAAGTAGGTACCGAAATAGGTACACGCGGGGTATTATTTTCTTTTTAAAAAAGGCTCATCAATAACGCTTTCTGCCCGTTCTTGAAACATTCCATTAAGGCTGATTTAATTTATATTTTTGCAGTTAAAAGTAGTCTACCTGGTCTGGTTGTCTTCCCGTGACAAGGGCCACGTCAGTTTGGAGATGGATAGTGTAGAGCAGCCATTATGATGGACAATCTATCAATCACGTACTCGCTAGTCATGACTTCTGACAGCGAGCCGGGTTGCCTTTTCCCAAACCAATTCCAAATATTCACAATTACCCTTATGTTTCTCTATTATAATTCGATCGAACGCCCTGTGGATTTCATCAAACTGATACCTAGCATATGCCGGTCGCTTCACAAATTTGATGCAGCGTATCTTTTTTTGTCGATTCACACAGTGACTATGCAAGTTAATTATAAGTGAAGTTAATATACAGAACAAAGGCGTTTGAGAATTTTGAATGGAATAAACAGCTGTATTTCAATATTCTCTGTCCCGCGCGTAATTGGCTACCGCCGCTAATTTTTGAAAATGAGAAAACCGACGCACTTGAGAAATACCTGACATCATAGAAAAATACATGTCAGCCTAATTACGCTCGCACTGTAGTCGCTGGACTGGAGCTCAATACAGCTGTCACAAACAGGCCGGTCTTGTAAAGAATCCGCGACTTGCTGCATTCAGTCATCTTCAGTACTGATACAGTTGACATCTACAGAATCACAGATATTGATAATGGCCGCTCGAGGCTATCTAAATAGCAGAAGGATACGACATATATAATACCCGTAAAATGAGAATGTAAAGTTGAAATTTTATTTTCCGTTCATCTAAATCTAAATTCGGGCACGTTCGATCGATACGACTCAAGCAAATCATCATATTCGAGAATTTTAGATTGACAGGCCGAGGACTTGACGTACAGAACAATCGGTTACGGATGGTAAAGACGTGCAAGTCACGGCCTACTATAAAATGAACTCATGACAAGCAAATCATTGATAGCTTGGCATTTGCTTATTAACATCTTAAGAACCGGCATCAGATTCTGATTACATTTTCATGAACTTTATTGAAATTTCTGTATTATCGTTATGACAGGTAATTCTTTCGGTTGTATTTCCTTTTTAGTTTCTTCGCTCGATAAATGCACGCGAACTCTTTCAACAATTTGCATTACGTTTAATCGTTTTTTTGTTTTTTTGTATGCAACGAAATTCGACATACCTCAACCATTCGCCATTCAGAGCCAAGCGTAAGACACTAACAAGAGTAAGAAAATTAGGAATGGGATTGAAACTTTTGAAAAGCAAGCAGTATTCTTGCTGCTATACTGCACCTAAAACCAACGCTCAACGGCAGCTTCAACTTTTATAAGGGATGTCTTGTGTCTACACCCCGTAGTTTATAGTTTGTTTCATATTCTTCCCAAATGTACCTACCCATTAATTAATTACACCGAAATAGGACCTGACAATAAATAAATTGAATGCCCGAATAAACCAAGTGTCGCAAATCAATTATTTACTGCAAGTGCACTCCCTATTTTGTAGTAAAATACGTAAAATATTGAATTTAGATTCTACAAATCTGTAACAGATAATAACACAACAAACAAATAAAAGGGGTAGTGAATCGCACTGCACTTAAAATATTGCGAAACAGCAATGCTAACGTCTGACACGGAGGCGATCGGATATTAAACTGTAATTAATACTCAGAACGAATCAATAATTTGAATGACTACACGCTAGCAAAAGCAAAATTTTGATCGATCACTGATTCGGCTGTAACAGCATAAACGTGACGTTAACTTCAAGGGAAATACTTTACGATGCACAAATAACTAAATTTCTATTCAATACCAGTGAAATCTAATTAATTCAAAACGTAAACAAGCTAATATGAGCAAATTCTTCCGAGTAAACAAACAACATAACCAAAAAAATTGTAGATATTGGCTCCGCTAATTTGAAGGATAGTATCTAATCAACCTAACAGAAAGCGGTGGACCCTCACAAATGAATCCTTCTTGAGCAGTATAGAATATGAAAAATTCGGCGGTTTCCACTCAGGAATATCGGTGTAGAAAGCACAATCCGGTAGGTAATAATGAAGAAAAGAGTAAACCAGGAGTAAGAAGCCAAAAACGGCCTTAAACTTGTAAAATAAAACTTGTCGAGTATCTAATGCGGTGTGTACGTTCTTCTGTTGAATCTCGTGTTGTACAAAGTAGTGCGTGCACCTAGAGGAATTAAAAAAAACCTCTGCACGACCTCCGATGGGAACACAAAGAACTAAAGTAATAAGAACTAAGATAATAACAAATTTATTACAGTAATAATTTACATCTAAACTAGTGAGATATCAAGGAGGCAGCTAGATGGCGTAGGAATTTAAATAAGAGCACAATCCATGATAGAAACAAGTAATAAAGTTGTTGCACTAGGGACAATTACACAATATTCTAAATTTCACAAAAATCACTCCATAAATAAGAAAGTTAGCTTGTTATTCATCATTCTTTTTTCTTTTACAATTTCTAATGCCGCAACTAATATAAATTAGAGATTATCAAAATAAAGCTAGGGCCTTACTACTAGACCTTTATAAAAATTTTATTTTTATTTAGCTAACTACCGAAAATTGATTTCTATTCTTTCTAAACAAAGCAGAAAACACAATTCTACCAGTGGCGCAACGAAAAAAGTTCATGGGTAGAAACATGACCCCTGAAAAAACAACACCCTGTAGGTTCTCACCACCATTGACATGACCAATGATGTAAACCCTTTAGCGTAACTTTGATTTCAAATTTGAGCAAAATCTCAAAAACCGCAGGAGATAGATTTAAAGGGGAAAATCTTGAAAGTTTAACGCCCTGTGGATTAGTAACGAATCGATCGCGGACTTATGTTTGTATGAGTCATGAAATAAGCTAAAGAATTAGCCCCTTCCGTATTTACATCAGATTTAGAAACACCCTGTATATTGCCACAGGTATTCTGGATTACGATAGGAGGGTGAACAGTGTTCACGCGTACTTAGGCCACAGGTATACACAAAGAACAGATTGCTAACCCAGAGCATTGCATGGGTAACACAATTTAACTGCCTTAGGTATATTTAAAAGCCCCCCCCCCCCATTAAGCAGCACTGTAACCATGCTATAGTACGCTTCAGGGGCGTAGGAACCGGCGGGGAGGAGCCCCCCGTATTTTATACTCGTGGAGCAAAGACTTATACCCCCCCCCCTCTCCCCCATATTCCGTTGTATTTTTTTAAATACGTAAAATTAGTATAAGATAACCACTGAGGATATGTGTAAAAGAAAATTATTTTGAATTAACTGTTTTAATTATTGGTAGTGCTGGTTGAAATTGAATTGAATTTTGTAGCGAATGCGTATTATTACTTTTTACCTCGAAGATGGTAAATTACTATTTTTAAAACTTCCCCATCAGAAAGTATTGACAGTTTTTCTGTGCAATTTGTTTATGTTTACTAATCATAATCACGGTCAGTAAATATATATTCGAATTATACAATATTGTTAATTTCAAAATTATTGTAAATTAGACACCGAAAGGTCGATTCGAGCTTAGCCTCTTAATTTTTGCCCCTCCAAAAAATTTTGGTTTCTACGCCTCTGGTACGCTTCATCAAATAAAGAAACTTAAATTAGATTTCTTTCAACTTCCATTTCCAGGTTCAAAACAATATCATCTTTTGGGGTGATTTGGTGCGAAATTTAACACTCATTTTATTAGTAGGTATGCGATTATAACCTCAAAAATTGATAAAAGTGTCACCATTTCGTGATTATTCGGCTATCCAAAGTTGTGTCAACTTTTTTGATATTGAGAAACATTTTAATTAATTAAAAGCGTTCAGATGCAAAAATGTATTGATTTGGGAGTCGCTCCAATAACAATTTTTCAACACGTGACCGAATAATGTTTTTGTTAACTCTATTGGGGTCAAGTTGGCAATTTGACCAGGGTGTTATAGTTGTAAAAAACACAAAGGAAAGTGCAAGGTGCCTAAAATGGAAAAACGGAAATCCCCAGTGTAATTGTTCAATACATGTACAATTATGGTACACATTATGTAAAATCTCATATGGAGCTCACGAAAACGTGCATGTAATGCAGATGGACTTTCGTGTTATTTGCCACATTGGGATTCCATGTTTAACGTTGGTGTTCGATTGTCACATGTCACAAACGTAAGTAGTGTACAGAGTAAATGTTTTTATAGAGTCGTGGGGGTGAAATTGAATTTCGGCTCTATGTCGAGTAATGTGATTAGTGTTAAAAGTCGATATCTTCGGCGGAGGGGAAATCGGTTTCAATCAAGAACGTGTACAGTCCTACGCTGACATGCAGCCGATATTTATGGGCAATTCAATGTCGTTCCACAGGGTACCAATATTGGTTTGATAACCGCACGAGCCATACATCAAACTAATGTCCCATTATTGCACTGTCGGCGAAAAAGCCCTTCTCAAAAGTTATGTTTTACTGCACCCTTTAATGACACGGTCGCAAAATCTTTCGCTTTATTACGTACGTACCCAAATTCTCTTACCCCCCATATAAAAAGAGTAATAGCAATGAATAGCGTTTTACATTCAGTAATGTGTAACGTATGTAAGCGCGCTTAAGAGTTATAGTGGTCGGCAAACCACGGGAATGCATGAACTGCAGCCAGTTCACACACAATTTACTGTGGCTGACATAAATCACTCACCTCAAACGATTCATCAGCCTCCTTGTGCAGATCGAACGTAGCTTTCAAAATCGAAGGACTAATATTTTACAAGTTTTTGACAAGTCGGATGGCTTTTCCATCCTGCCAACTCCGGCAGTGGACACCTGTGCTGTTTCGAACTGGAACGACACCGCCGCCGCACCACTGGGGTAGGCCAAGAAATATTATGCACGCTGTAAATGGGGCCGAGCTATGTAATTAGATGAACGTCTTGCACCGAAATAATTACGCCGGCGTTATTTATTTGTATAACGAGAAATCTTTAGGCACCACCGGAGCCAAAGTGGGCGAAACACCCCGCGACCCCCAGAGTCCTGATTTATGTGATTCCGGAATCATGGCTCTCCTCCTAGCGCATACAGCGCGGATATTTATTTTATACATCTGTTCCCCTTGACATAATGTCCCTCTATATATCGTGTGCATGCTTTTAGAGTGAAGGCTGTTAAGGAGCGAGACAGGGTGCTTACCCAAAGGGTATGCAAGAGAGACGCCGCCAAACTTCGGATGGATGGATCGCGTTCAGGGTGGTGGGAGTAGCCATTGAGAAAAGATATACGAGTATGAGTTTGTTGTACTGACTACTGACTGCATGAGTGTGCTTTATCGGTCGCCTCGGGCGTTGCTCTCGTGAGATTTCAAATCTTGCCATTTCGAATTTTCTTCTCACTAAAACTGCACTGTGGTATTTTACTTACCTGTTATCCGTACAAAATACACATCAATAAGACACATAAAACAATTCTTACTGATTCTTCCGTCAAACCCTTAACCTACATCGACGAGTTCGCGCGTTTTCACGCGATGACGTTACATTAACCAACGCGTCAAAATTGTTTATGTATGCCACCCTTCGGCCTTTTCGTTTTAATTTAATGCCCTTTTGTACTTTTCATAATATAGACGTTTCGCATTCCACCGTCACTTTTGCAGAGTTCATAAAAAAGCCCGTTACGTACGCGAAAGCTCGCCTACCCTTCCCATTTAGTAAACAGTACCCACGAGTTTGATCGCATCTGAAAAAAATGTTAATAAATAGATGCGATATTGAAATCGAATTGGTGGGCCCTTTTGCCTCACTCAGAAATGAACACACCTCGCTAGGAAAGTGCCCCACAAATGCGTTTTAATTAAAGTTTGTATGTATCCTTGTTTCCTGCTCATTTTCGGTACAATGTCCGGAAACTCGCCTTTGTGATGTTTCAATTTAAAAGTTTAACAGAAATTCGCGTATTACTCTTTCGGACTAAACTATTTCACGTCAGTACTCAGTTATTACTAAAGAAACGAAACGAACACATGCGTTAATAAATAATATAAAAATAAAAAGCCATTTAAAATTAAAGATACGTTTTCATTGTGATGACTAGTTTATCTGATTACATTTAATTCCAGAAAAGCTTTACATTGCTTCGCAAATCGTGAATCGTACTCAGATATCAGGGAGAAACAAACTGTGCCTTTAGGCATGCAAACAATTCAAATAAGCCAATTTTCAAAATCAGGGAAATGCAGTTTTCTGACGCTGGCCAACTTCTTCGGTTGCAGTATACACCTCTGCTATGGTACCTAACATTGACAACCATCGCTGCTTTTCTGCACCACGATGTGCAAAAGTGAAGACCATCAGGAAGAATTTTAATACGTGGCAAATATTGGACAGAGAGCATGCCTACTTGCTGCCAATAAATGTATCACAGGTTCCGAAACAACGCAAGTTTCTATCTTGAAAAAGAAGACAACCCCTGTTTCCAAATTCCATTGAAAGTTGGACACCCTGTACTTGTTTAGTGTTATGTTTGTATCACAAAACAAAATTAATTGAACGCACCCGCAGAGTAGCAATTTGTCGATATTCCTTGAAATTTTAAGCTTAAGAATGAAACATGCGCCCCTTCAAAAGTACTAATTTACGCATGGACGAAAACTTTTACCATTTTTTTAACTTTGAATCGAGAATAGGTGTTCTTAAGTTGACTAATTTTACAAGTTTAATAGAGGAGCCGGGATTACCTAGAAATTCGGCAAATTTCTGCTATCAGAATTTCCATAATACGTCAGATGTAGAAGCTGCAGGCTATTTCTTTCTTATGGGCGCCATATTAGATTTTTACGGAATGAGATAGAGGACAAACAGAAAAATAATCACGTAATTTCAAAATCAAATGTTTTACATTTATTTCTCAACAAAACATCCGCAAGAGTTTCTTTTTTGTCCTCTATCTCATTCCGTAAAAATCCAATGTGGCGTCCACAAGAACAAACAAAATAGTAGCCTGTAGGTTTTACATCTACCGTTTTATGAAAATTCTTACAGCTTCACATTCTCCAAAAAAAGTGCCCATAGAAGATGCTAACGGGAACCGTGATATCAGTCATCTGAGTTATTTTCATAGATTTTTCAAGAATTACAGATGCGTTTTTAGTCACAAAAAGGAACAACTTTTCCCTCATTTAATCCACACTGTATCTCTCAGCGTTACGTATATCCAAATGGTGAGCCACTAATTTGAACCACCTTCTATGGTAGTGTTAATTTCGTGCGATTATTTTATGGAAGTTCCAAACATTTCAATTACCAATCGAAGTGAGACCCATATGGACAAGTGCAGATTTTGTATAAAATAAAAATTAAGACCGTACGTGTTTTTGATTAAATAATTAGATCTTCTGAAAATCAAATCAAATAACTTTTTGATCCAAATATTTTGCCTTTTATTGAATATATCATCTGTTGCACAATAAATAAATACCGTAACGTAAATTTAATTACGTGCTTTATTTATTTACAATTAACAATACATTTATAACAGTCGGTTTGCTTATATAGCAAACGCTTCTCTTTCTCGAAAGATCTCGAACGCTCTCGAGTATTTTAGAATGTTCTCGAACAAACACCTCATATTTTTCGGATAGATTGCGTTACATCCGTATTCGTTCTTTATCGCCGATGACTATTCTTTCAAGGCCCCTCGCTGTCTGTCGAGATTTCTGGAATATTCGCTACAATACATACATACAATACATTAAAATACGTAAAATATGACGAAAATAGGGAATTTTTTTAAAATTGATATTTTAAAGATCTATGGGCACTTTAAAATAGATATTTTGAAGAAATTTAAACTGAAGAAACGAATGAAGTCTTTTATTTTCTCTTTTAGGGGTGGAGCATAACAATTTGTAATTATGTAGATAGTAATAATACCGAAAGTTGTTTTGTGTTAACGATATCGAAATGTCCTAAATAGTGAACTAATTTTGATTATGTTCGTCTAACCCATCCGAATTAATGGAAGTTCTTTTTTTAATTAATTAACGTAAACTAATAATTGAAGCTTTTTAATTGAGTAACGTATTACTAACAATTTAGTTCATTACTGTAACCTCGACTGTAAATGACATTTAAATATAAAATAATCTTTAAAAGTAGCCTTGATCATTAATTAATTAATTCAAGAAAAGTGATGTATTGGATTTGTTTTTCGCCGTTAATTGCCTTTCACCTAAACAAGACAAATACAAAATTTACACCGATTCTTGATATTTCATTCCCACTAATTGGATAAGTATAATTAAGGATTGACATTTAAATGAGTTACAGAACTCGTCCGATTGAGCTGCGCCTTATCTCAAAAGAAGCGCCCTTAAAATATTTGAAGTCTGACATCGGTCTCATATTTTTCATATGCCGGGGAAAGGAGTAATTAATTGAAAAACAGTTTTAATTTGTTTGAACGTGTCGAACGTATCATTGTACGAGATGGGAATTCAAGTTTACGTTTAGATAAATAGAAAACGCACTATGTTAGATCTTTTACTTTTGCATCTTCGCCGCTATGTTTTGAAAGTGTCGAAATTTTGAGCTTTATCGTAACTTTTGCAACCGTGCCGTATTTAAATCATCAGCTTTTGCTTTTTTGCTGTTCTAGCTGTATTTAAATCTTTTGCCTTTTTGCACTTTCGCCAGATACATTTCTTTGCACCTGTACCGTTTCATTTTGCTTTGCAATTGAGTTGTCGCACCACACCCTGTATTTATTGGAATTGGCTTTTAGCAAGTTTTGCTACCGCTCCGTTAATTTCAAGGTAAGCTTCTTGTTACTTTCCGTTTCACTAATTATAATATTGTTCGCTTTCCCGCCATTGCTTTTCCGCCGAATTCTGTCGGGTTGCTTCCGTTTCCGCTAGGGAGTCCGCCGCCATCTTCTGAACCCGTCCGATTCCTGGGAACGCCATTCTCTGTTCAAGTTACCTGGAGCACCCTGCCACAGCCGTCCCGAATCTTCACCAGAAGCATTCCCGACTATTTTCGCCCTCACCGTCTACATATTTTGTATTATAAATTACCGTTGGATGTTTTTGTTCTGTCATTAAATTTCGTTTTGTGATTATACCGTTTAATTTGTGTTTTTTTATGAAGGAGAACCGAAGTCACCCTTGGTGCGCGAGCTTCCGGAGAAAGTTCGTGGCACACCATAAAATTGTACTTATAGTATGTGCATTCCCTGTGACAATTTTGACTCTTAATACCTTCCGTAATTCTTGTTGATCTATACCTCATTATTCATAAATAATAATGAGCATAATGTGAACTCCTGATAAATTGAGCATTTTCATTCACGAATAATCTATACCCCTTAAATATTATTAGGACACGTTTCGGTTTTAAAAGATTAGGGTTTCGGGTGTGTGCTTTCAACGGGAAAAGTTCCAAGAGAGTAAGGTCCGGTAACGGCGGCCGATATTCAAAGGTTGCTTTTCGCTCGATTGCATGTTAATGAGGGCGTGCTCCGTCTTGCTGAAAGTATATTTCTTCCTCTCCGATGATCTCACAAATGCGCAAAGTGATAAACTCCCTCCCTCGTCCTAGTTTGGACACGGGTGCATATACTTAAAACTGTGACTGTTTTTTTTATACATTTTTATCCGGAAATATTTCGCGTTTCCTAAAACAATTGCTCAAGTAGGTCACGTCTATGATGTTAACTATTGACATCTACACGCTTCCTAGTTAAATAATTACGAATACGTCGGAAAAATATCACAATATTTATCAAAATATCATCGTTTGGAATAGTGCCAGCTACGTGCTGACAAATTAGCGCTTAAAGAGTTAAAGCTGCTTTACATGTCTTTTAATAATTCCATTATAAATCGATTTAAAATAGTTCGAGAAGTAAAAAGGAGGCGCCCTTTCGTTCGAGGATCGCCGCGTGTAAATAGTGAGGACGTAACATTTTTATGCCCGATTAAGGAAGGAATTACATATCTCGTAACTTATCCTTGTTTCTCAACTTTCAATGTGGTAATATCGGAGGAAGACGAACATAAAATCCTGCAACACTTGTGTACGTGGATACAGCTGAGCGACGTGTAAGTGCCACTTGAGTTGCTTGTAAAAGCGGTTAAGGGCTGTTAGGGTTGCGTCGGCACGATAGGGGTGATTCACTAAACTGGCCGCAAATACGTGGATATTATGTTGGAGATTAATAATATCAATAAAATTCAAATTGAGCGATAGCGCAATATTATTACACTGTTAACGACGTCCTGCATAATATCATCCCCTCCACGCGCGTGGATTTATTATATTTCTTAATACTTTTTCTTGAAAGTCAATGGCGATTTGGATTTCGGAAATAAATTAAAATTCCGGTCTGTTACGAACAATGCTGTCACTCCGGTTGTCACTTAAAACGTTGGATGGCAGACGAGCCTGTGACGGATCTGATAGCACGTCGCTCTGCAGACTTCATAAACTGCTTGTCAGGCTTTCACCATAAGTCATTATCTTGGATAGGTAATCGGATCAGACTATCTGAAAAACAATTCCTGAAGTAGAACGAATTGAAAGGAAAGTTATGTCATGTGCATTATTTATTAGCAATAGATTATACACCGTTACGCAATTCAAATTCAGTTTTAATATAAATCGTGAAACTGTAACTACCTTTTAATCGCGTTTGTGGATAAGAAGTAACGCAAAACTTCCATCTGGATGCAACGTTCACATTATGTTTCCCAATTAGGAGCGAGTGACTCCCAGCTAATTAATTTGTTCCATACTTAAGTACCGGAAATCGATTCTGATTATTATGCTCTTTACATTTTAATGTCGCCATGAATTGTTTTTCGTCTGCCTGTTTCGCTCCTATCCATCATTGCAGCAATGATAATGTAATAATTAAAGGTGTTGATCACATCGGTTTCGATTAGACGATCAATATGTCAAACATGTCTTAATTACACTGTAGTAATAATAGAGGTGAGTGGGCCAGTCAGTGTTTAGAGCAAAATGTACTCGGCATTTCCCGCCAAGAAATGGAATTGCCCCCACTTTTATGGCCTGCCCTCTACTTCTGCTGATGAAAATGACATTTAAAGAGCTATCCAAAAGTGCATTGCAAGTGGAGGGCTGCCCTTCACATTTTTTAACGGAAGTGGATTGAGGTGGAAGGAAGACACTAAACAATTTTACGCCCAGTACCGACATCACGTGCTCTAGGAGGAAGCAAAAATAAAAAAAATTGTTTTTGGGCGTCGTTGCAAAAGAAATTAGTTGTGCATTCCTAAAAAAAAAACAGTAGGTAGCAATAATACATTTAGTACGAATTAATTAATGCAGTGGTCAACTGTGGTTCAATTGCAATTATATTATTAATTAATAATATATTATGTATAGAGGGCGATAAATAGCACATTAGCGGACGTGCTCGTGAATTAAAATCCGAGGCGAAGGGGGAAATCGTTACAAATTTTCCGCCTAGAAAAAGTAGGTATTCAGTCCGTCTATTATGATCTACTTCAGGTGACTGACATAATTAGGAAATGTGATTGGATGATTTTTGAATTTTGACGAATCAAATTGCTTCATTCCGACACCCAACTGAACCGAGGTTGAACTATAGTGGTACAGCCCTTACTTTTTATTGTCATGCTTAATGAACCTGATTAATAATAAATTAAATACAGGTTTCTAGCTTTCTAGGGCACGCCCAGTCCCCAAATCGACGAAAATCTCGATATTGTGGTCAATGTTATTTGAAAAATTCAGTAGGATTAACGGCCTCCAAAATTCCAAAGAATTAATTAACGAATTTTTAATTAACACCTGATGTCAGTCTGGGCACGAAATTTAAAAAAAATTAAAAAAATCTCTTATCTGGGTCATAATTTGGGCTCGCAAAATCACAAAACCAACCATTTACAGGTAATTTATTCGACTGAAAGAAAAGTATGCCCCCAGGGCCAACAAACAAGTACCACAAAAAATATGCGATCGATCGAATTAAAGTAATTCTTAACTACTTTAAAAGTGTCAATCCAAAATCTCAAGTCAATACGTAAGAGACGCTCAGACACAAAATGACGATACTTCGGATCTTCACTTCTTCGATTGCACTGAAACTTCGATTTAGACGACACTGACTTATTACTATAATTACTTATGTAAATTTCGCCCTTGAGGGTAAACAAAACTTCCTTAAATTGGTAACTTAAAGACCTTCACTTAAGCGACGACTTATAACTTTTTAAACACTCTAACCTCTTCACTTCCTCACCTCTGCACCTACTTCACCATACATGTTTTATATTTCACTATAATACTACAAATCTAATAAACGTACAACTTCAACGCACCACACACCTTCCAACATCATTTTTCATGATTCGTTTTTATTATATTGACGTATCGCGTATGATGGACGAAGCTCGTCCGAAATCGATCGCGACCAATTAATAATTTTTTAATAAAAATTAGTGTAATACAACTACGTTACTTTAGCAACACACTAATTACAAATGGAGCAATTCGTCAACAACTCTAACCTCCTTCCACAAAACTTTACTGGCAAGATGGACTGTCTTACAAAAAGCGTGGATACACGCAAAACTGACTGTTTGGCAACAAATAAAGCCCACAAAATAAAAAGTACTTGACCAGCAAAACGCGCGTCTCACCCACCAATTCTTTCATTTCCTCACTTCTGTTCCTCCTTCCTTAACAAAGCTGCACCTGTGTTCTTATTGGCCAAATACATCCTTATCTCGAAATTTAATAAGCGTACGCAGCGATACTTCTTATTTGTGGCCGGAGAAAAATATGAGATGCGGTTTTGGGCTGGAAAGTACATTTGATGGGCATTCTGTGTTTTTTAGAATCTCATGATTGTGAGTGTCTCCTTCATATGGGACAATCAAGACAGTTACCAAGTATTTCTCTCTCTGTCTTCACAACTTCCTTTTTTATTCATTCTTGAACTTCCTTTTTTATTGATTCGTGAACTTCCTTTTTTTATCTATTCTTGAAATGTCAGCTAAAGTAAGTCATTTATTTTTAGGCAATGTTGCATGATAGGTAACTGCAGTAGAGACAGTGACTGTTTTTATACTAGAAGAGTTATAGTCTATAGTACATTATCACGAATTATGTAGTTTTTTAAAAAGATTTAAAGAATTAAAATTTTACCCCGGTGGTTTGATTGTACTACAAAGTTGGAATTAACAGCTCTTTTTGATATTTGTGTATATGCATTTTCTAATTAAAAAAAAATGGCTTATCTACAAAATGGGGCGCGGAAAAAAGTCTAAACTTGCCGTCATGGTTTTTTAGAATGAAAATATCTATCCAGACTTTCCCAAATATGATACTTCCCATGTTTGCCCGCCTTTCCCGGTAATCAGCCTCTACTGGAGTACTGGCATAGGATACACTTTCAAAAAATATTTCTTCTAACAACAGCAGTGTGTTTTTGATGAAGTTTGGAGAAGCTACCCCCAACCCCCTTCTAGAGAAGAATCAATTTGATAATCGAACCTGTTTTCTCGAAATTTTTACAGCGGCTTTTTAACAGAAACAAAATTAACGCACAAAATAAAATCAAGTGTAAAGCCGAAAATTTTCCCACTGCAATGTTGTAATATTGTAAGTAACGCATTACCAGTATAAAATTAAAGTCTCAACGTTACTACCAATGTGTCAATTTTACATAACTACTTACCTTCGAAATGGTTTGAGGGTTTTCCACTGTCAGTTCGCACTTTCCAAAATGCTACCCTAAATACACCAGGGTAAAAAACTCTGTAATGAAATTGAGAAGGATTAGTTGCTTTATATGAAAGTTCTCACTAGGTAGTGTTAAAAAGTTATCTATTACCAAAACATCCACCACTTTAGATCCTTCTTCGTCCATCCCTAACAACACAATATTCCAGATTTTTGAATGTCATCAGCTCTTTGTTCCATTTGTTCACAAACAGCTTCTTTTTACAATTAGAACACAATCATGGTGGTTATATTAAAAAATTCATTTGCGGTTAGCATCAAAGTCGGTTTGCACTGACACGATGCGTTATATAGCAAGTATTACAGGGTACTTCAAAACTATGCCCGAGCAAATTGATTTGGATTAAGTACTTGTTAGCAAGAAATACTGGGTTTCCACACTGCTTTAGTTAACTATTAGCAGTAGGTATATTCTCTAATTTGAATTAAAATATATCCTATCGTTTTGAATAAATCTCTCGTGTGGTTTTCTGTATAATTACTAATGTATTCGAATGGCAGTTTTTTATTATGTGGTTCAATTAACATCAATGCTGATTTAATGCAATTTATTTGACATTGCGTTTATAATTTCCAGTTTGAAAGTGGCACATCAAAGGACTACTGGATTTATTTTTTCAAAAAACAAAAAAAAACCGCTCCAATTCCGTGTCTAACGGTGGTTCTGCGGATGGTCACAAATTGGCAGCTTTTATGTTGACAAGTTATCCACTTTTATTGCCCGTAGAATTCGTTTCTATATTAACCGCTAAATTATGTCTTTTTTGTTTCAGGTAAGTGGCCATTACGTAGTAGAGAAAATTAACCGTATAGCAATCAACTCGGTAAGTGAGGCTTTATCTTTTAAAAATGCTATTCCAAAGAGGACAATCGTTCGTATATAACTTACTGAAAATGACGTGTTCAGGCAGCGGCCATCAAGAAAGTTAAAATACGACCAATGTGTTTGAAGCCAGATACAAGTTTCTGTGGAATTTATTATTTATAGATTTGTTTATCCTCGACAACTTTCATATTCTTTATCATAATGTCATTAATATGTCATGGATACTGCTGATTTCTCAAAAAGACAAGACGAATGTTGATGTTTCCCCGTTCCTGGTGGCTATATATCAATACCCACGCATCGTGTTGTGCTAGATGCTTACGACATCATCCAATTCTGTAGTTCTTATGTGCAAAACAGAGATGGAATGGTTCATCATTGTCAATGCAGCGCGTATGTTTAACAATAACCATCATACTGTTGAAAGATTGATAATGTGCTCGAAGATTTATTCACAATTACCCTTTCTTTTACTAAGGGCGTCGTTTTAATTGATTAATTCTTCTTTGGAGATCATTTATTTAATCGACTTTTGTGTAAAATATAAATATTCATGAAGAAGTAATTAATTTTTGTGGCAAGTGGCTAACTGTTAACAAGCGCTTATTATTGCGCCATAAAACATACAGTAGTAGTAGCTACATGGCTTTTGCTCACACACAATAGAAATGTAGAGATTAACTATTTCCGTGGCAACTGTAATATTTTAACACCAATGGCATTCTTTTAAAATCGTCTTCTTTCCACTGCTTTGGCGTTGGTCGCATACATTTGAAAATTCGCGTACTACAATCATAATATAAATTATCTTGTGATGAAGGGTGCAAGACATTACTACATAACTAAAAAATGTATTTTTGAATGGTAGCCAAGTAGGACGCATTGTTTCAATCGCTGATGTAAAATACGGTTTTGACGGTCAAAATTATTGGAATAAGTACTAGATACGTAGTAGTTTTCCAACAATAGTGCATTATTATATCTACTACTATGGGCTTTAAGTGCATTTCTTGTGCTATACAGGGTAGCCCATTTAAGTGTGGGTGGAAGAATGTGGGTTTATTAACGTACATATTTAAAATTCAGTGTCGGAGCATGTTGAAGGACTCTTAAGGCTACAACCCAAAAATATTTTCAACTAAACTGCAATTGTTATACAGGGTGATTTATATCAAAGTTGCATTATTTTAAGCTACATACAATGATACAACAGCCGTCGCACATACTTCGAATGAACGGGCGTAGAGACCAATTAATACGAATAACGATGGAACAAGAATTAAATTACGTCGGCTCAACCGTCAGATACCGGTTTTCTGCAAAGAAAATGCCCTAAGGAAGCGTTAGCAAAATGGCGTATTACTTACGTGTAAAAATTCCCATTCAAATCTTCAATAACGAGATAATTGCAAATCGAAACAAACCCGAAGTCACGACTAAGCGGTGAATCATCAAAGAACACTTCTACGTAAAAGTTCAATCCACCTTAAGGGAGTTTATTATGAAAAATATGCTGTCATTTATGCGCGGAAAAATTGCATGGTTAAATTCCACGAATAGGTCTAGCCATCTATAAAATCTCTTCAAATGTTACGGAGGTTCTTCGACAAGTAGTAAACCGTATACAAAGATACAGTTAACAATAAACCGTTACTTACTTTCATTTTGAATGAGAATATTATTTTCATAAAGTTCGAGTTCTAAGAACACAACTGACTAAGAAATATATTTTCGCCTTTTTTTTAATGTTGCGTCATCAAATTTTGTTGGAAAACCTCAGATTCGGATTCAGCACCCCAAAAAACGTATGGAATGAAAGAAATCAAAACTACTCCACGGCTTTCCTGATCAACATGCAATTCAACTGGATTATATTTACAGATATGAAACAAATTTATTCAACATAAATCAATCGAATAAGCTGAAAGAAAAATAGGCGTTCAGGGCCAGAAAAACAAATACCACGCAACAAGCGATCGATAGAATAAATTAATTAAAAGAAGTCGTAATTACATGAAGGTGTTAATAATCGAAAATCTCAGGCCGTACTGCGATTTTCAAACAGACCCGCTAAACACCAGGCTTCGAAATTTCACTTTTCGACGTCAACGATAGCACTCGAATCTCGATTTAGACGATACCGGTTCGCTACACGTATTAAAAGTCGCGACGAGCACTCAACTGATTTTCTTCTACAAAAAATTTCGAACTGGTAAGATGAACTGGATATGTATACGTTTAAATATAGCAAAACTGCTAATCACTAAAACAATAAGCCGCTACGTAAAAGACAACGATTAACATGAACTAACAAAAAAAGCAACAATTGACGTTCACCACCAAAAGAGCCACGATTAACGTCCGTCTCATCTACTTAAAACCATTTCCCTTTTTCGTCCACTTCCTTAAGAAATTAATGCATCGTTGCATCTGTTTTCTTATCTACTAATTAACGCCGCGATAACAAAACTTCTTATCTACGACCGGAGAAAAAACTTTTACAAAAGGATAAACTTAATCCATTAAATAAATGATTTCAAATTCAAATAACATGCTCGAAATTGTGGTCATTTTAAATTAGCGACCAACATTTAAATGGAGATAGAGGGTGCCCCATTGTCATTGCAGGTGTCGAAGCCAAATAAAACGTCCGCATAGCACATAACAATGCCAATTAAGGAACCTCAACTGTAAGATAAGAGTAGTCCAGACCTTCCATTTTCCTTTTCTAAGCAGTGCCTATTTCTAATACTACGTTGTGTAAATATTCGCATTAGAAGTTTTGACTTCATCGACAAAAAGGTCCCACTCAGATCTTTCACTTCTTTCTGCAGTTTTGTTCTTATATGCATAAAGCGTGCACCCACCAAATTACATGTATTTCGAGCTATTCTGGTGTTGTGGCGAAGAATTGCAGTTGGAATTTAATTTTCCAAAAACTATTGTGGATACTTTATTTTCATGTTCAAAAAGGTATAGCCTACCTACTGCAAAAAATTCCATGGCTCTAGGACCATTCCCCTAGAAGTAGTTCAAAATGGCACAAGTGAGTCCGGACGGACGGACAAAACGAAAACAATAGCACATTTTTTTAAGTTCTTAAAAAATGCGCTAAAAATCGGAAAGCACATACCTGATAACTGGGTAAAACCTATCTATTATTGATCCGGAAAAAAAATTAAAGAAAAAACGCAAATTTTGAACTTTTGGGGCGCAGCTCTTAAACTATTCATTTTGGATAGATTTTTGTATACTTGATTGTTACACCCAGTGTAATTATACCAGAGGGAAGATGATGACAAATTGACACTTGGGTTTGAAATGTCATTCAAATTGTCCAAATGAAGCCTCAAATTCACAAAATTGTCATTATCAAAAAATTTGAAAGGTTACAAAAGTGGTAGTGTAATGCTTACAATTTTGTGGGAGAATTGATTACATGCGCAAAAAGAGTGACCGTAATAACACATTATTTTTTGCTAGAGGAGGCAGTAACAAGGAGTCCTCCCATTTTTCGAATTTAGCGTCATTCAACATGCAAAAAAAATTTAGGAGAATTAAAAGGATTATTTGGCACTAAAGGCACTTACTCAGGTTACAATTAAGTTCCACTAAACAAAACCTGACCTAACCTACCAAAATTCAACTGGATTTTTTTAAATATCGGCGTTTTAACACTTGAGCTTTGTACCATCGAAAGCTAAACTCTATTTAATTCAATCAACTTGCTAATGTATTTAAAATACTTACAGCCTTGTTCAAAATTCATCAAATCAAGGACGCACCTTACGGACTTGTTCTTTAGCACTGGTAGCCTACTCATCATGAAATCATTTTCCCTTGCATTTTCCGTGTGATAAAATTAATAGGTACATAAGTGAAATAGACACACAGAAAAATCTAATCACCCCGTTTACGTTCCCTCTCTTAATTAGGTTTCTCCTCTAATTAGGTAATCGTCCTGGATTTTGACATGTAACATTAATTCGGCAAGGCTACCAAACTGCACCTCACTCTAACTAATCTCATAACGAATTCCGTTTTAAATTGTTTAATTTGTAATTGACGTGTTTGGACGGTTTGTCGTAATTTCAGTTTCAAATAAAGACGCTATGTATTAACTATTTAAAAAAACAGGTAGTTGAAACGTATTTAGCGTATGCCCGATGTTCTACACCCAATAACCAGTTTATTAATGACTTTATCATTAAAAATGGCAACAACCGGATATTATTTGGTAATCGCTAACTGTTTTACAATTTGCCGTGGCCTAGACTTTTAATCGTTTATAACATTTTCTCTCGAATCGTGTAAAGTTAATTAATTTATTTAAAAAAATATGCACAACTGACACTTTCTAAATGAGACCTGTACAATTTTTGGCGTTAATTAGCATTTACGTGATTGTTTTGTCAATGCTATTCCATTTCGTTTCTTCCAATTTATGTTAGAAGTTTTGGGATAGACCGCGGAACAAATTTGTTAACATTGAATTGCTTGCTTCTTTTTCCTTTGTAAAATTACTACAGGTTGGGAAAATAAATGACTCGTTTCGTGAGGAAGACATCAAACTCGTATAATTATTAAAATAATAAAGATATTTAAAGTTGCCGTTTTCATTTTAATTTATGCCGAATTTTTAATGTACCGTATTATAACTTTCATCGAGTTGTCCGATGGCTAATTCTACAAATTGAAAGTATTGAATTTCTGGTAGCGTTCAGATAAAAAAGGTGAAAATTTTTGCAATAATAGTATCAAGGGTCGCGGAATTCGTTTTCAAACGTTTAGCGTTACCTGTCCGGTTGGATTTTCTTTATTTTCTCTTTGAAGCGGCCTGTCTCATTGCTTTTGTGGCCAGTGCTCAACAAAGTTGTCGCTGTCATGTCTCGCGGACGTCAGATTATTGACATGACAAGACGACCGCCCGCGACCTCCTCATCATATTACCTACTACGTTTTCAAGGGCGTCTTTTCTGTTTTGATGTTTCATTTCATTTACCTACCGTATTATTTGTTTTTCTTTTTTGCATCGATCATTATACAGATTGGTCATAATTAATGCGATTGAAGGTTCGCCGCTGTTGTAAATGCTTTTATAAAACCTGTTGGTAATTTAAAAACATGCTCATCCCTCAATCGTCTAAAATATTCTTTAGGGCTCTGGTACGTATAAAGGGTGCCTATACGTGGACCAATTACCCATTTACTATACTTTTTTGTATGAACGTGTACAAGGATCATCAATTAATTTTGTAAATTTTGCTTTTAAAGTTGGAAATTAGTAAAACTTAAAAGTTTGAGTGAGAATCGTAACTGTACTAAATTTCGAGTTGTTGAAATCGGTTGAAATTTTGGGAAAAACATTCCATATAGCTTTTTTAGGCGTTTGCTTATGATATATTTTTTTAGTAAAACCAAGTCACCATTATATTATCCTTAATTTTAGCCAAACATAATCGGTGTTATAAATCACCTTTTTAGTGAATGAGCGCAAGCAATTACATGAAACCAAAAATAGCCAAATGACACAAAAATGAAAAGAGTAATACAAAATCTTGAAAACAATTATTATAACAGTCAATTAGGTAACGTCTTTTAATTCCTACAGATTATATTCCTTATTAAATATGAGAACTGCATAATTTAACCTTATGATTTGAACATCTTTACCTGTGATTAAAAATGTATCCACACCAAAGTAAAAAAAGTGTAAAAACGTTAAATATGGCCCATCATCCATCACCAAAGGTAATTAGTGTATCGATACAGAGCGGTCCATATACAGCGCCTTCAAACTTAAGTCTGCACTATTGCTAACTTCGGTATAATAAAAGACCTAGTGTTTTTTTACGCTGATAACAATGGTGAAAACAGAAAAAAAACATTGACAGTCGCATTCTCCAAATAACGACAATAACGCACTTTTTTCCAATGGAACACCCTGTAGGTATAGGATATGCTCACTAGGTAGAGAATTACATTTTCCACGAAAGTTGTCATATGTCATTGTGTCATATTGTTCCAAAGTATACAATAAGGAAGCTATTGACAATTTATTGACAATTTCATCAACGTGACTGTGATTCAATAATATGCATTCCTTAGCTGTCATAAAATAAATAGGGTCTTTAAAGAGTTGTCAAGTAGTTTTGTAATCGTATCATTTTCAGCTGTGCGCATTGTATTTGTAAGACCAAATGCCGTTTACGCGTTTAAAAAAATGTGTTCCATTACAAAAATAATGCGTTTTTGTTTTTGTAATTAGGGAAAAATAAACACACTAGTTCTCTAATTTAACCTACCTTGTTATCTCTACAATAACGAAGTTAGTAATAGTCCCGACTTAAGTTTGAAGGCCTTGTATGTATGGAATACATATACAATTACATAATATACAGTTATATTCATGTAGAAGTAGACATAGGGATTTTCTATAGGAATTTCCTATGTCTACTTTTACATGATAGAAAGTCTCCTGAAAGACGCCTAATTTTATGCAACCAAAATAACTTCTTGAAAGAAATAAAGATCTGGCTATCATATTAATTATTAATTTGATTATTGTTGGTTTATCTTCATAGAAAATGAATCTCTTAAGCTCCTTTAACTGTTTTCGGCACTATACCAATTGGAAATATCAACTTTTTCTTTAGTTGAATCGCACAAGAACGGGAATTAGAATAGGGAAGTCAAAGCGATAATATTCAAATTAATTAATATGACAGGCAGATCCTCATTTGTTGTAGGTAGTTATGTTGACTGCATAAAATTAGGCGTCTTTCAGGAGACTTTTTTTATCATGTAAAAGTAGACATAGGAAATTCCTATAGGAAATCCCTATGTCTACTTCTACATGAATATCACTGTAGGTATACAATATAAAAATATTATCTCCTTCTAACACCCCCTCTGAATTACAAGCACCATATCAAAAATGTTAATATAATAATAATAATTATTATTGTTTAACTTAGTGCAATCATAACTGATCAATTTAATTTTGAAGATGTAATATTATGATAAAATTTTTATTAATTCATTGTTTAGTATATTTTTTATTTTATATTTAAATTAAATATGTAAAATGAAAATATTTCCTTCTACATAGCCGTTATCAAAACTTTACATTTTCACAATTAATTTTCTTACTTATATGTGCACCAAATTTGAAATATATTACTAAATAGAAGCCCCGCTTTCATTTAAAATTATCGCGAGAGTGCACCTTTGGGCATTAGAATTGACAATTCCTTCTCCTACTAGAAGGTAGGCAACAAAACCTACATCGGTTGGTCCAAAATCACAGACATTTGTGACATAAACAAGAGAAGTGGAGGTCAGTGGTTAAATAAAAGAGCAGTTCAACCCTTACAGCACACTTTGGCCCTACATTTATGGCGCCCGAGCAAAATTAAAATCACAGGCACATGCGAGTATAAAAATAGTTAGTACTAAACAATTGAATAAGCATTTTAAAGAAGTATAACTACATAGGAAAACCTGAAATTGGTGTACGTTGTGTTGCATACACTACGAAGTGGTTAAAAACCACCAATAAGTAAATAACTACCACAAATATTCAAGGATATTTGGTGGCGAAGTGTTCATAATAACTATTTTAAACAAGGAAACCAATTACATATACGGGCCCTTTGTTTTCCTTGTTTATCACAGTTGAACAGTGTTGTCAAATTTTTCTCTCTATCTAGAAAGAGCTTTATTTTATTTTATACTTTTGCGCCGAATAATCCAGTGGCCAAGCCGTTTTATTGAAGCGATTAGTAATTGGAAATTTACATCAATATTTTATTTAGTTAGTTGTATGTAATAATACATCTGGCAGCGTTGGAATTTTAAAGAGGTACCGAACTAACAAATTTGTGGTTCACTTTCCTCCATAAAATTCTGGGCAGTTTTTTGATTTCATCCCTGAACTTTTCTAGCTTCCAGAAGGATTTGTTTTGTGTAATTTTTTCCAGTTTAAATTTAATTTTGCTTTCCAGGATAATTTTATTCCTTTTAGTTTTCCAGAACCTGAACATTTTTAGTTAGTAGCAGTATAACAACAATTCCGTTCTTACCGAACGGTTGGACGTGACAAGGTCACACATATCAAATTCGAGCATCGAGGTTATTTTCCCAACGTAATGGGTGATCAGATTGCGATTTCAGTATATTGTGGTCATCGATAATGCATGGTACTCATTGTCATCTGAATAACAATCCCGGGCTGATAAACAGATATTTAGTTAGGGGCCTTCAATATTCAGTTGTGGTAACTGTGGTTTTCTCTGTCTAGCATAAACGTAGATAACTGTGTCGAAAGTGTTTCGGTCAAGCCTGCTCTATCAACCCAAGCCACTGTACACTTATAAATATCCATGCCCGAACTGGGATTCGAACCAGGGACCCTTAGTACCGCAGTCGAGTTTCAACTCCTCTGTGTTACACCGGACGGTAATAACACATATACATCTCGTTTTGGCACCTGTAAATATTTTTTTCACTACTAGCGTCTGATGACATGATTATTAACCTTTTTTCCACTTGTAAAGTAGGCTTTCTCGGCATTTGTTCAAAGTGGTTAATAATGTGGACATTATTAACTAGTAGTCAATAATGAGAACTGTCACGCTGTCACTTTTAGAAAACACAACCCGAAATTTCGCTCAATAAACGTTTAGACAAGTTCTCTAAAATGAATAATTGCCACCATCCGCCATTTCCAGAGAAATTACATACTTACCTAAAATTATCACATTTTGAAAAAATTCGAACGAAATTACTCTTTGAAAATATCTCAATGACAGAACAAAATACGGCCCGTTTGACTTGTACTTCCACGTACTTGATTGATATGTTAAATTAATAAACAAAAAATTCTGTCCAACCGTTCACTTTCTTATCAATATAATCTGTTAATTTAGAGGACTTCAAGTGCTAGTAGTGAAAAAAATAGTATATATACCACGGTAGAGAAGTCTATTATTGCCTTCGCACCTTACACCCCTCGGCGCAAACGCCTCGACATGTAATCTTGGTGCTCAGGCAATAATACTGTACTTCTCTACCTTGATATATAATGTACTATTAATTGATGTGTATTGTTGTATAAACAACGTCATTTAGACGTTATTTCGGTGTAAACACCAAAAATAATGATATGATCAATTTATTGAGTAAATCTAGTGGGATATTCACTAATACACACAAAGATAGTTCGTTTAATTTGAATATGTATTTAAGCGTTTGTTTATTCCCTTTTAGAATTGGTTGTAATTGTATTTTTTTCGATTTTCAATGGTTCAACTTAGATAAGATGCTTTACCTAAGCTACATCTGGTCAAATTTGCGTAGTTCATAAAATGCTTTTATTTATTCGTTTGCCATGAGTGTTTGTCGGGTAAAAATTGATTAACGAAGAATAGGTGTTACGAATTTGCGCGTTTCATGTGGAGAACTGGGGAGTTTTGGCGCGTTCCGTCGTGGTTAGCATTTATCTAAGCGAATGACGATTGGCGAGGTTTTTGAAATTTTATTTAAGAACGAGTTCGTGGTGCAATGGAAGTGGTGGTTTTTTAAATACTGGAATCAACGTAAAAACGAGGCTGCTGGTTTCGCGACGGTTGAAGGACGTGTACATCTTTTTACGCTAAATTTTCGGGCAGTCGGCCTAATTTGTTTAGTTGAAGACGTAGTTCGTCATTTTTATAATAAATTTGCCCAGAGGAAAGTTAACCAAAGTTGTGTGAGAAGTGTAGAATTGCAAATGTTTGGAATTGGGAAATAGAAGTGACAGTTTCCATGTAATTCTTTAAAGAAGTATCTTGTTCAATGGAAATTGTCATGTTGGGGTTGGGGGTGTTGTTGTTGTTGTTGTTGAGCCTGAATAAAATTACAGCGGTTTAAGTGTTGAGACAATTAAACGTCCTAAACGTCTCTCGTTTTAGGAGGAATATGATGGTCTCCTTGTTCATTGCGATCTTTGTAAAAATGAGTCCACGTGAACACTAAAAAGAATGTTTCATTAAATGATGCTGACGAGAGGAATGAAATAAAAATTGCACGAAGTATGCATAGGCGGATACCTTTCCATTATTGCAAGAAAAATAATAAATAAATAGATAATTAAACTGAAATGAAAGGACAATTTAGAGCAGTTATTCGAAATGTATACGCGTTTGCTAGGTAGAAGTATACAGATAAAAGGAGAAATAACCTGATCTGAAACGTCTCGTTTTCTAAATAATGGGCATAATAAACTGAAATAAAATTAAACGTCCTCTTAAATAATGCTCATCAGACTCCCATCAGTCCAAATAAAAACGCTATTATTAAAATTGTGTATTAGCATATGTCACAGTACGAAAGTTTACAGCCTTACGTTTCGTATTACTCGCCTCGCGCTTGGAGGGTGAAACTTTATTTATTCGATGAAGATATAGTTTTAACTCCACCACGGCTATCTTGTAAAAATTGTCCAATTTACAGCCATAATTAGTGATATAATTATATAAAGAACCTGATACGATCTAACAATTTACTGCTACCTCCAGTAACCTTCCACAGTCTTACAGGTCATCGACTATCTAGTCGTAAATCGTCACTCATGTTGTCCGACAACTTGTCTCCGCTTTTAAAGATCGATTCAGTGTATCCAAATGCTATTAATAAGAAAATCCACGTCATAAAATTATAGTAAATGGACAAGTTTGACATGCTTTATGGATATTAACACATGCTATTTACGTTATTTCTCTTTATCCGAAAATGCTGCAGCTTGTAAAGAAAGTCGAATCTACCTATTCATTACCGTAATTAGCTGAAATTTATCGCCTTAATATTTGTATTCAATATCTGTTTGAAGTACTTAACGACGACTAAAAGGAATCGACTTCTAAATCTGTTACGGAAAATGAGATCTCATCATTTTCTTTTTTGCGGAAGTCAAAGTCCGTTAGATATCCGTTTGGTAATGTCTTCTACTAATTTATTATGTTTTCCGCCGAATTTAATGTGCGCTTAAATTAATCTAAAATTAACCACAACATTGCATCCTCAACAAAATCAGAACAATTTGTGCGCCGAATTTTTCGAATGGTCCTTCGTATAATCCATTTATTAGAATGACTTCAATTTTTTTATGATTGCAAATCATTCCAAGTATGACATTTATTTTATTAATAAAACTTGACGACAAGGACACACATATGACAGTCATTGTCTTTCGGATTTGTTTTTTTAGAACTCCCTGAATAATGTACCACTAGTCCTATTCTTTAAAATTATTTCTTTGCAGGGTGCAGAAAAGCGTTCCTAACAGAGCTATACATTCTATCTGGAATTTAGAATCATTCTTCATTTGTAGTGTTGTAATACCGCCGTAAAACGTCTTTATTTTGGAGTGGTAAACAAATTTCGATTACCCTCCCTCCTCGGAGCGTTTCTACTAGTACTATTTTGGTCAACCAATTTTTCGATTGAAAAGGGCGAAATATAATTGTGACATTTTGCCTCCCATCCCCTGTTCAATCTGTGAAATTGTCTCAATTCCAAAATCAGACCTAATTTCCATTAATTTAAACTTACGTACATTAATAAATGGGTTTCGGATTGCGATATAGATAAAAGAAAGATAGGTAAGTAAATTAAAACATTGACATAAAAAGAAACGTGTTAACAAATATGTTAACAAATAAGGAATCTTACGAAAATAAATTTACCTCCAAATGAATACAACCATTCCCTATTCGCGCAAAGACGCGTAGGAAAATTATTTAAACCATTTTAGCGTGATGACTGGACATTTTCCACTTCATAAATCAACATCTTTCGCAAAAATCAGAACCAGTCATTTCTACGACAAAAGCAAAAGTGATTGTCAATACCAATGGTACCAACTACCGACCATTCCTAACACACTAAGAGCGCATTCAGTCAGTCACCCAAACAAAGAGTACCTTCAACGAAACAACGAGACGTTACAGGTTGAACTACGCATAACCTTTTACTGAGTGTAGCGATATTAAATTTAGCAGTCTGTATGTGGTGGTCGCCGAATGGTACGGAAATCTCGAACGCCACCAGGGGGTTGCAATCGTTGCTCCTGGTCAAGGGCGGCAGTTTCGGAACTTAAATTCGGAACCTACGAGTACTCAAACGGAAAACTTCAGGGATCATGCGGGCAAATGGCGGCGGTCGATGGCGAATATCTAAAACAAAATTACAACACACGGGACGGTAGCAATTCCTCAAATCGGAACGGAAGCACAAATTAAGTAACGGTATCTACTAGCTTCAGAAGGGGAACAAACTTCTTCAAAAAACTTCTTTATTTAATTACCAGGCTCCCTGATGTCCTAAAAATCTGGGACTAATCTTCAAATTCAAGTTAATTAGTCGGGATTCATTTGACACTAGACACAATAAAATCACAAGGCTTGCTGCAACACATCTGATTAGCCACCGGGTTTTATTCTCACTCAAATAGCCGGGATGAAATTTACAAATTCGGTACCTTAGTAATAAATCGCACGACTTCGCAGCTTTGATGCTTGATTTCGCTTAATAACTAATTAACAGAGCTGAAATCCTAAAATATTAATTCTTCCCCTGCTTCCCCATGCTGAGGGCTGTCGAATGCTAATTTAAACAGTTGGAAACAATTAGAGTCTTCACAATTATGTTCGGCAGCTGGTTTTCCTTATCGGCAAATAAAACACGACGTTAGAAATCAAAGCAATTAGTTTAACCTTCTTCTACTAAAAAATATGGAGACAAGCTACCGTTTCTTGTAACGAAGTGCCCGTTTGAATTCGGCGAAGTACCGGGTGTTCATTAAAACTGGTATAATTTCTGTACGAAAACGGGTGCTTCGTGACAAGGTAGGGTGTGGTAAAATGGTGCTTCTTATCTATATCCGTAAAATCTATGCATTTTTTTATGCTCAAACAGAATTTTTAAGACATAGATATTGCATCCATTTTTTGAATTCACACTGATGGGCGAGTCAGAAGTCCGAATTGATCTATTGTAAAAGTTTCTTATGTAAGATTAAGCTTTATCAACAATTTTGAAAAAGAAGAAACGAAGATTATGGGGCTTCATCCATCTTTGACCGTCGATTTATTTGGAAAAAATTGGTCGACGCTGTCATCAACAAAGTAATCATGTAATCTTTGAACTCTTTGTCGCGAGTTTTGACTAGCAGCAGATGTGCTTGGCCCAAACCTTCCATTTTATCTTTGTGCGTACCCTCTTCCGAACGAAACTCCCTGCTCGAGATAATGGGCCGTATGAATAAAAGTAAGCAAATGCTTATACTTGCAAAATTCAAAGTAAATACTCGTAAGTGCTCCTTCGCACTGGGCAACTTAGCAGCGCTTCTCTAAGCAGAAGGACAGGACGCAATGCAGCGCTGCTAAACCATGCTAAACAGACCAGGACGAAGGGGCAGTTATGAATGAGTATTTACTTTGAATTTTGCAAGTATAAGCATTTGCTTACTTTTATTCATACGGCCCAATGACATTTGAATCACGTAGCATCTTAGTTGCGACTACTTTCCAAGTGTACGTAATTGCAATTAATTTGAGCCCCATGAGATTGGGGGCAAATGAAAACCGGTAGTTTTTCTTTGAGGAAGGCATTAGAAAGTCTGATTTAGATTTTATTCTATCCTTGGTTCAACAATTTTGATAGGGAAACGGGAATACATCATTCACGCGAAAGTACGGGACTGGACTTTATGCTCACTTTTGTTGGCTAAGAAACTGGAATTGTTACTTTACGTTCATTGGTGCATTTTGCTGATGAAAAAGCTCGGCTCGGCAACCGTTTGAAGTTAAAAAAAGAGAGATTGTTTATACAGATTTTTGCTCATTCATTTTGAAATTCAAATTTCGTCGAGATTGAAATTTGACGGCTTTCGCTTTTGAAGGCGACAATGAGCAATTTTGAGGTAAGTAATGATACAAAATTGAGTTAGCTGAGGTTTATGCTTATTAAGGCAACTAGAAAAAAGCGCCTCTCGTTACTTGATTGGTCTCGCAATAGCCGAAGTGCAATGTTTCTAACTGGCATTTTGCCAACACTATGCAAAATGAAACTTCGGACGGTTTCGCATTTTTATTATTACACAATCTCCCGCTTCTTTATTACGCAAAACTTTCAAAGTGTCGTTCCGTACGAATCTAAATCGCGGTTCCCGACTGAGTGTACTGTAATTGGGGTTAGTTAACTTCATGTTGGTACACATTGTCACCAAATTAACAGACACCTGTCTGGGAATCCGTCGCGCGCTCTGATTATCCCAGTTTTACGATGAGCCCAACTCTCGCCTGACGTGTAATTAGACATAGGTTTGTCGTGATTTCGTCTACCGGCATTCTCTTCAATTTATATACCTTGTCGCGTTTGAGGGCGTCACATTTATCTTTAACGGCCTACTCGAATCGTCTAATTTACATTCCGACTAAAATAATATATAAATACGTCCAAATTGGTAGCGATTTATGGGGGACGTCAGGCGCGATATGTGCGAAAACCAATTTTATTGAAATGAATAATAAATATTGCGAAATTCGCAAACTTTGTCTAGGAAGCTGATAGTTTCTGAACAATAAAACTGATAAAATACTTAGGGACATTAGTGTCATCCTGGAGAATGAAATAACGCGGGCTCTGCAGCAGAGGTCTTTATTATTAGTCGGCGAGGCAGAGTTATGATGACGCTTTCCGCTCTGTTCAAGATGTATGTGCTTCGGCCCATCCGTAATAACCGGAGACCCAGGCGTGATTGTTTCGGGTCGCAAGAAAGCTATCAATAACAACTTTAACAGTAAAAATGTCATAGTATGGGCGAAATAAATTTCACACGTGTATAACCATCAGGCACGAGTCAATCTGCTCGCGATGTGTTTATGGCTCGCCGGAGACGTTCTCAGGATAACTTCGTGTAATATGCTTCAGTTAGTGTAGTATCCAAGACGGCGGAGGAGAGACGCGGCCAAGGAAAAGGACTATAGGAAACACCCTGCCGGTGACAGTTTATCACATTAGATGTGGAGCATATACAACCAACAATCTGGGTAAGACATTACACTGCCAAGAATTATAATAGGGTGAATTAAAGTTGGAGTGAGTTTGAAATCGAGTAAGCCATCGTGCCCTTGGAACAGCCAATGCCGTGTCGGCCGTCTGCAACCTGTCCACATAAATCTGTCATCTCGAGACGTGCGGGGTGCTAAAAGCAAACCCGTGTGATGGCTGAACTTAAAGGTTTTAGATCTATCTCGCTATTTATACAATGTCTCTCTCACGCTTCGCATTGACGATTGTCCTTACGCCACCAATTACGCTACTACCACTTACAAACAATAACTCAGCGTTTAACATGCCAAAAAATTACGACAATCGCAAGGAAATGGATCAACCTCTATTTTCGACTCGAAGAGCTTCCAAAATTGTGTCAAATAAACAATAAGACCTTGCACCATAAATTTTGACCATAATACCGTAAAATTTTTAACGTTGTTTACGGTGAACGTTTTCTCTTATTTCCGTCCTCACCAATAAGCAGCAATTTTATGTTTATAAATTCCAATTGCCTTTTAATTAGCGTGATTAATGGCTTACGACCTCAAAAACCAGTTTTATCTTTGAAATTCACCTACCTTTTTACAGTATTATCTTTCGACGACTTCTGTCGAATTTTAAAGAAATAAACTTTTATGGGTCCCAAAAAACTGTTCTAATGGTACCCTAAAATGTCATTCTAGCTATACAGTCGTCTGATGTACGATTTCGTTATCGATTGTCGGAACGGGGTTCGTGCAGGGAGGTATTCTGATTTTGGAAGTGTTTGCCAAATCTTCTCTACTTTTAACTTAACGCGGGTGTGTTGCTTATATACGAAGACATTTTTACTGGATTTTTGCACGTTATGAATTGAGACATTTTAATGATATCCTGTCATTGACCAACATTTATGAGTGCTACTACATCATTTTTTTTATTCCGGTAGCGAGATACGCGACGAAATAAAGTTGATTGCTACAAATGTATAGAAAAAATGAAAAATAAATTTTGTTGAATATGTACAATTCTTTCCAGTTGACGTATCATATTAAGAATTGTGTATTTTCAATAAAATTTAATATGAGTAATAGGGAAAATATACTTACTTCACCTTCTTCTATAGGCCGAGACCTCTTAGATGATAGTTCGTGACGACATCACCGACTCTCCATCTTTTAAGCCAGATTTTATTGGCGTTGTATTCCATTTTACGCTTCCCGGTAAGTGTAAAATCGGAAGTGGTGAGGTATACACACTTCTCTTTAGTCGACTAAGCCTTTAACTTTCGGTTTACTATTAGCACACGGATAAGTGACCTTACTCGGGACTGATTGACCACGTAAACGCGAACTGATATTAACGGTTGAAATAGTCCCCGATTTACAGAATCAAAATTTAAGGCTCAATTTTGGCCTAACTGACAACTGCAGTTAACTTTTTACAACTACCCTAAACCAGTACAAGCTGCTTGAATATTGATTCCAATTACAAATAATTGACATGACTCGAACGCATAGTTTCGCAAGGGCTAAATTTTAATTAATAATCAAGTGCAACGTACAATTACGGAAAGGTTAACTTGGCTGACATCCCGCCCACTTCAAAATAAAGGCCAACAATAAATAAATAACTTTCATTAAGTTATGTCCTTAAACCACGCCCTCAGTGGTTATGCATTTATTTCAGGGCGATTGGACTACATGCAAGTTTTGTAAATTAGAAAGGCTACGTGCATATTATTATGAATTCAATTGAATTAATCAATAGTAAATGAAAAGATATGACCTTGCAATCCTCCTACGGTGAATTTGAATGCCTGACAATGGTTTATCATTTTTACTACGATAGACTTTCATCGATTGTCCCCTTTCGCCTCCTTTACAACCAATATATCCATTTTTTGTTTGTTACTTCCTAGAACCTATATCTTGACCTATATGAAACGTGAGTGAAGCCCCATCATTTTTGTTTACTCAATAAGTCGCGCTGTCAAGTTTTTTTATAGAGGAGGGGGCGCAAAGAACTGAAAGGGGAGGGGGACATCCTTGAAGTGTTTGAGGGAATATTTACCCTCAAATACAAATAAGAAGATAGTATGCGATCAAGAACGAGTTGTTGTCGAGTCGCCTTTGCAATTTTTGTTTACATGAGAAATCATATTTCAAAGGCGATCCGATGTCAATCCTTTTTTGATCGCCCGATATCTATAATTCGGTAAATTGGCCTCTTATGCAATTCAGTGTGATGAAGCACCGATGTTGCTCCATGTTGCCAACTGATAGTGCATTTCTGATGGTGGTATAAGAGAAGATATCCTGTTCTCAAATAAACTTAAAACGACTGCAATATTCGAGTTGACTCCCTTCGCCATTTATATTAAGACTGTAGACTGCACCATATCGTGACATCCAGCAAGTTTTAAGAATAATAAAGCAAGCTAGAATAACACGATGGTATGTCGTCTGCTATTAAAATCCGAAGAAAAGTGGTAACCTAGGTATCCTAATGGATCAAAGTGAAGAGACGGCTTACGGAGCCCATTTTAGAAAGAGAAATTATTCCATTTGGATTGTGACAAAAGCCAATAGTTGAAAAGTTGTACGCAAAGGAAGTTTCTGGCCATTTTTCAGGCCAAGAATTGTTTTTGGAACTTTTTTCGAATTTTCAAAACCTTCAAATACCAAATTTGGTTGAGATCGAAATGTTGTTTCACTCAATTATGGGGTAGGAATGCGGTACGTTTTTATAAAATGCAATGGTGGACCCCAAAAAACATACGCAAAGCCGCATCCTTCTATCAGATCTATCTGTTGGGGCTCCTGAGAAAAAAATTAAAAAATTAACGCATATTTTTCTCCGTACACGGTACACACATATCTGTATGTCCACTGCACGGGAATATGCACGTACAATGTACTTACAAATGAAGATATCCATAGTTCGTACATATATAGAGTAGCAGATCTGGATATCGTCAATTACCGTTTTATGAACCATGAGAGTCTATTGCAAATGAAGAAATTGATGAGCTCTTTGAAAACAATATTTATAAATAATCATATAAAGTAACAAACTTTGAAAAAAGTCACATTAAATACAAAATGGACGCCAACATATTCGTGCGCTATATCATGCCGATAAGTGCGAGCGCATCGCCGCCAACGCCCTACCATGGCAGTGGCCAGAAGCAAATAATTCTGGCGGTAAATTTTCATTTGAAAAGTGAGAATATTGAATTGAATTTCGTTATTATCATATTAATTCTATTTTTATCATGTACGTTACTAGGATGTCATTACATTTACGTATCCAAATTCGTCCGTTAAAATACGTACATAAGATGTACTTATCTGTATGTGCACGAACGTACATTAATGTACATACATAGACTGTACATATCGTATACATGTACATACGGACATAAAGTGAACCAAAAAAGTACATCTCATGTATGTACGTCCTATGCTGATTGGGTATCAACTAAAGACTGTTTTGTCAGTTTCTCTCTACCCGCCTCACACAGTTTGTTAAATGCTTGATAAAAGTGAGCTTCTCTTAGATAAAGAGAGAAGCATATTAAGATTGTTGTTCTTTCTAAACTTGTAAGTTGGAAAGTGTAGGTCCCATTTGTTTGATAAGTATACCTTTTTTGTCAAAATCCTCCGCGGTACGAATAAGGCATTTTAGATCATTGGTTATCATGTGCAATGAATGTTAATTAGTTTTTTGTTGGTACTTGCAACGATTTGAAAGTTATGATGGTTCCAAGAAGGGAAAAAGTTTATCTGGTAAAAAGGCTTGGAAAGGTGCATAACGGAGTTTAGTATAAAAGGTGGAGAATAGATAGTGGTTATCAATAAGAATTTGATTTACAACATCATGGAAGAATTGTTGTTTAACAACATCGGAGACTACCATAAAAAAATTTCGAGAACCTGTCCGCGATTAAATTAATAAAGTGTCTGTAAGTGAATAATCTTTTATGTTACGAACCGCGCTTGTTTGATGTTCAATTCAAATTCTGTTTATAATTTAATCCCGGTACCTACTTTATTCGTACATAAAAATGTATAGTAATTATAGCAAGTCGTCCTTTGAAGGATAACCGTGGCAATTAATTACGATGCAAAATTCTTTAAACCACGCCCTAAATATTTAAGGAATGAAATGCAGTACTGCTTTTTAAAAGAATGACATGTTTAAGAAAGGGAATCAACATAAATTAAGAAAAGGAATGTCTTAACCAGAAAAACCCATCAACTTGACAATTCAACACCTTCATTATTTTTCCCTTGGCCTGTAGCTGCAAAATAATAGGGATGCTACGAATTAAAACAGTGCAAATTGCCTTATAACTCTTGGAGTCTAAATTAGTCACATGAAAAAAGAGGAGATTCGTTTAGATAAATCGCACTTGAAATTTGTTATCAAAAGTCGCGGCGCTTCCTTATAATAGGGCGATTACGTTAAAAATTTGTATACATCCGCGTTTTATGGTACTCAATAGTTTCCTAAATATTCGAGGAAATATCCACGTGAGAGCATTACCTGAAGTCGTAAAAAACTCTCGAGGAGAAAAGGCGATATGTATGCCAAACGAATCTGCGCTCCTGAGATACAATCGCGGCTGAAGGGGAATACATTGGGCGAGGAACAATATATCCGTTTAATGTATAGTAAATGAGCGCTTGCAAATAGCAACCTATCAGTTCGACCATGCATATAAAATAGTCCTCTCGCGTTTCAAAAGGTAAAACCGAGGGGTTGGACACAAAATATTTTTAGAGCACGATTTTCACTTACAAGTTTTGTTTTGTTCGCTTTTTATCATTCACGTTTTTCAAGTGGTTGGTTATAAATCAGCTTTCTTTATATATGATTTGATTTTAATGTTGCACATTTAAGTTGAAGTGGCCCACATTTTTTTTGTCAATCCCATACCATCACAAACGCAAAATTTAACACCTATGTTAACGTTACGTTAAGTTACGTTGCGAAATGTACTTTACGGTTACGTTACATTACGTTTGGTTAAGTTACGTTAGAATGTTGAAATTAAGCGCAAATGTAAATAACTTAATTATGAAAACGATTAACTGCGTCTCAACATTAAAACATGACTGACTGCGCCAAAAAAACTTATAAAACGTGCACACTTTCGGACCACCAAAAAGCTCCTTTTTTCGTTATCTTTCCGTATTTAAAGGATCCACCACTTTCACCATAAAATAATCTTTATGAATTTTCACATACTTAAACCGTCAATCACAATTAGACGCCAGCTTCTTATCGCAAAGGACCAGATAAAACTTTTATAAATCAGGGCAAAATGGACCAGATGTGTCCCACTTATAGCACCTTATCTAAATAACCGGCCTGTGTGGCGTGGTAGTGTGGAAGCCCAACTGCGGCTCTAAGGGCCTCTGGTTCGAATTTGTGTCCGAGCATGGATATTTGTAAATGTATAGTAGGTTAGGTTAATAGAGCTGCCCTTGGCTGAATTAATAATAATAAAGTAAAAACAAATAAAATTAAACATAAATTTAAAACGAAAGAAATTGCGCATCTACACAAATTTCTAAAAGGAAAAACAAATACTGAAATACAATATCAAACGAAACGCTCACACTTTGTGTTTGTTCGTAAAAAAACCCACCAACACCAGACGTCATTTTTCAAGTGAATCAACGGTCCAACATGTTTTAGAAGGATGCAACTAACGGCCGATTTGTGGAACCCATGTTCTATGGAAATAATGTTTTTTTGGTCTTTTCTGTATTGCGGAGAATTTCCCTAAGTGCTTGATTCTTCTTGCATTATGTAACATATATATTTTCAATATGTGTCAGATTGCCTTTAAATGTTTATACATAAAGAGCCTCCCTCCCCACTTATATATAAGTTAAAAAGTTGTGTCAAACCTTGTCTCCATCTGCCTGTAATAGCGGCCGATAATTTACTACGGTATTTTGGTTTATTGCGCTATACAGGCTGATTCAAATTCAAGGGCCACCATGGAGATCTCGGGAACTGTAAGAGTAGGTAGGAGTAAGGTAGGTAGTTTAAATTTGGCAAAGTTGCGTATTTTCATACTTAACAAAATGCAGTTTTGACTTCCGGAAAAAACGAAATTTTACAAAATTGTTTTTATTCTTTAATACTGAACTTATTTAAAAAGATATTTCGTAATAAATAACACATTATTATGGCCACTTTTTTCTCTCTACAAGATGCTAGTTTCAAATTTTAAATCCGACGTTTAGTCTCCAGTTGACCATCATCAATTTTGTTTTTTCTTATGGAAGTAATTTTTACTTATTGGGTCATTTGATTCGCGAAGATCATGTTGATGTACAGGGTGTCCCATTAATAATGGTCACAGGCCATATCTATAGAACCGTTAAGGGCACAGCTTCGGGAAAAAAAATTTGTTATCAAAGGGGCCAAAAGAAATCGCTGGAAATTATTTTCTATTTTCTATTAGTTTCTAGCTTCGCCACTAGAGGGCGTACGATTTATGGTTACGTAGAAAAAACTGCAAAGTTTATGTTCATGTCACATCGCGCTCTTTACCACTCATCACATTTACTAAATAGACTATTCATATAAAATCTGAGTCCACGAAGAGAGCTCTTTCCAACAAGACCAAGAACAAGAGATGTTCTCCTTCCGCCACCTCTCATATTTTATGAGCTAGAGCAATATGTGCTGCATCTAAATGATGCAAAATTGATGCAAGATTGCTATGCATGTATTTTTTATGCATGTTTGTTGGGTATATTTTAGGAAAGACGTCATTTTTCTACTTAACCATGAATGGTACGCCCTCTACCGGCGAAACTAAAAACTTGAAACTAGTTTCCAGCGATTTCTCTTGGCCCGTTTTGTGAACAAAATTTTTTTCCCGAAGCTATGAAATTACCGGTTCCATAGATATGGCCTGTGACCATTATTAATGAGACACCCTGTACAATGTATCGATCAAGGCATCGATGCAAAGGTTTTAAGAAAGACCCATATTGCATTCGAAGACCTTCATGCGATACCTGTTCCCAGAACTTCAGTGATACTACAGTAATAAACCCTGTTCCGGACGTAGATTTTAGGACTATTGAAATTTTGGTCATTCAACCGCGTCCGATAGAGGTTACAGTCAGTTGCGGCTCGGCAGCACCATCGTGATCGCGGGGCACTGCTCAATAGGGATTACCTTCACAAACTTATACCATTGAATAAAAACACTCAATGGTTATACGCAGAGTTGGACTGGGTCACTGGGTCAACTGGGTCACCTGGGTCACTAAATTAAACTGGGTCGCTGGGTCACGTCATACTCTTTTCAGTTAGACCCAGTGACCCAGTTTGACCCAGTGACCCAACTTGACCCAGTTTGACCCAGTTTGACCCAGTTTGACCCAGTGACCCAGTTTGACCCAGCGACCCAATTTCACCCGGGGACCCAATTCGACCCAGTCACCTAGTTTGATCGAATAACGCAGTTAAGTCAGTGCCCTCGGTTCAAGTGTACAGATTATGCAATAAATGAAATGCTGGTTTGTTGAAAATAATACTCGATTGTTTGACAACTGCCATTTCTGTGATGTTTGCTTTAATACTGCCGTAAAAAACTTTCCATGTCCCGAATTGTATTAGAATAATGTTATTTCTTTGCTTCAGGGGTTACCCAGTTTGCTTACAGGTGTTCATTCACATTTAATTTTTTTCTACTAGTTAGCTTAATCCAAATAAATCTTTTCTCTAAATACTTTCATTGACTACTTGACTACAAACTATAAACAAATGGATTTGATTTTTTAGGTACCTATTAGTTCTTTTGTTTAGTTCTTTAATGAAATTGGGCTACGTGCTTGTTGCCGAATATTATTGAGGAAGTTTTTTTTTAAATTAAAAGTTACTTGAAATTGTTTTGGATGATACCTAACAATAATTTAATTACTGGGCCACCGGGTCAAGACGGGTCACTGAGTAAAGCTCTATGCTTGACCCAGTCTAACTCTGGTTGTACGTAACTCAATAAATATGGATTTTATTGCCAAAAAGGCATTTGCCATTTTCGGAACGCTCCCAAAAACGTTTCAGATCTTAAGACCATTTAAGGGAACATCTTTTTCAAATTTCAACCCTATCGCTCGGGAAGTTTCGCCTGAACCTTGTTTATAAGAATCATGCCCCACGTACACACAATACGAACATACAGACATTTCTTTAAACCAATTTTTGGGACTCCTGGGACTTTGAATCGTAAAAATCCGGTGGAATCCCAAAATCGAAATTTGAATTGATTTCAATAACCCCCTAATTTTATTGATGAGGTTGAAAAGGGAAACGTCGACACGTACGCTGCTGCAGGAGCACACCACCTTTTGCCGTCGAACAACATACGATCGTTGTACCACAGAGTAGGGTACTCATTTTCAAGAATGTTTATTTGGATTTAGGCTCTTAAAAGTTGTAGGGACATTTTAAAACTTTTGCGGATTAATTCTCTTACTCATGCTTATAGGATATTAAATGTGTTTGATGGTTCTTAAGCCGTTATAAGGGCTTGTGCAGGACGTCGGCGGCCCGTAAACGCTCTTAAGTACTTTCTTTTGAAGATCATTTAATGTACGTCGTAAAAGATTTTTAAAGCTCATCAAGATTCGGATTAAAGACTGTGGAGACAATATTGAAAATTCTTGAAAAGAGAATATTTAGTGAACTTATGTCGTCTCTTAAATACCAATAAAGCCCATTATAAGTTCTTAAGCCTATAGCCTTAAGAACTAAAACCTTGCTCTTATTAATTTTTGAAAACTATTGAGGTTCGTTGTGATTCTTGAACTCTTTTGAGTGTTTTTAAAGGCTAAAAGCCTTTAGCAGGTTTAACATTCGTTTGAACTGCCACAAATCCTGGAGTCTACTTATCCATAAAAACCATGTGAGTAAATATTGTCTCAACTTGCTCCTTTTTAGATAAGGGCATGTAACAGTGCTAATTGGCGAAATTTGGTAGATTATTGATAATTATAACAATGATAGTTTGTAGTAGGTTCAAATTCGTGCACGGCATGACGTGCGCTATAAATAGCTTCATGGACCAAATCCAGAAATCTTGCAATTTCTTACGACCTCATTGCAATAATTAACCCAATTAACACGACCGTAAATAAATAAAGGACGTATTTAATAAATCCCAATGCATTACGTAGAGCACAAAAAGGACGCATTTAAAAATCCCTGGAATTCAATGGCTAAATCAGTCTGGAATGATGGCAATATCTGTATAAATTATGAGATCATTTGAGTGGAATGCGGTGATATGAATCCGCTTTTCATACAGGTGGATGTAGTACATCATGTTTATTGGTATCGGTTTTATATTTTTTGCTAATAACTGAAATTTAGTTCTAGTTAATTTGAGTAAATTTTCATATTTCCCCGCGCAGTATATAACGTAGAATTACTTTCATTTGTCATTTTATTTATTTAAGTCTGTGTTCGTTTGTTCGCTATCTTTTCATCCATTCTACAATGGGTTGGGGTGTGGGATAACATGACAGGTCCGAGCCTGCCAGCGACAGATGAATCTACTGGATCCTGTCATCAAAAACTGTCCTGTATCTGTCTTCAGACTTATTCGTCCATCTAATATATACCCTTCGGCCTCGTCCTCTTCCATTAGTTGGATTTAACAAATTGTAAGTCGTGGACATTATTTAAAGCTTCATTCTGTTGGTGGAGGACAAAATTAAGTAAATATTTGGGTCTCTTGTCATGAAAGTATTTCTAAAGTACGTCTGACGGGAGACTGAAAATTTGTTTTCAATAACTGTCCGGTGAAATCCAAAGGAAGTTTAGTGGCCTTCTAATATACATCCTTCTCGAAAGACGACAGCAATACAGTTCTGAAGTAACGCGCGCCGTCCTTGTTTGTAACATGCAGGGGTTAAAATAATATGGAAATTTCTGTTAAGCGGACGATTTAGAAAACATTGTGTATGCAATGAACTGCTCGTCTGTTTGAATAGACAGCACCGCTGGACACCAAAACAAATAACCAAAAACAAAGGCCTCAATAAATTCTTTGCGTATTTTTGTATAATCTGACGATTGTTATCCCGAAACGCCTGAACCACGCTTCCTCAATTTCTAATTAGGGCAATATTTCGCGCACGTCCCAGCGGCCGCGGCAAATAAAACTTATATCCGTTATAAAAATGTTCGGTATCTTACACGGAATGTAAATACGGCTAATCCCGGCATTCCTTTGAAGTGCCGCGGTATTAACACATTCACAATTATTTGTTTTTATCAATTCCCGGATGTATGTGTAAATCATGCCTAATCTCTCAATTCTTGTTAAACACCGACGTATGCTGGAAACCTTTTGTTTTACCCCGCTCCGTATTTATTTTGGATACCTGAATATGTTAATCACCACCGCCGTTTAGTTTATTTTTGTACCTACGCAATAAATAATTTTACATCGTGTATACGCTTCCTTCGTAATAAATTATCATATTCCCGTCTCGAGATTATCATAAAAAAATCTTACGTATTTAAATACGCCTGTTTGTTTAAAACTACAAATCTTAATCCACCCTCTGTCAGTCACTCCAGTAGAAAATTAACTACGTTGACTTCGGAAATCTCTGACATGCCAAGCTTGTTCATTATCGAATCGAGGTCTATTTATTTTGTTGGCGAATGAGGGACACAAAGAAAATCAAGGATCAACATGATGCCTTTGCTATATTGCGTTATCTTTTGTAAAAGTGTTATTTCGTTTAATCCTGCCCGTTTTTACCTTTAAAACTATCGGAACGCAGATATTAAATTTTTAGATTACAGCTGTCATACGACCTTATGTTTTTGCGCAATTTTTGTTAAACCCCCAAAATGAATGTAGGACATTTAGGACTGTCCGAAATACCTAATGTTCAATGTCAGTTAACCACGCTTTTAGCGAAGCTTCTGTCTTGTTTGGACGGCTTGCAGGTGACATATTCCTGCGACGTTGTCTCTATCTAAGCCCTGCATTGATCTGTCCGTCAGCCAGGGCGGGGAACGTCACTCGGACATTGCTGTCACTCCGAGACGACGTCTCATCAACACGCGCGTTCTGGCCAGAGACGCCCTACTTGCCAATCAATACCAGGATTATTTGCTCTTGTTATATGCAATTCCGAAACTTAATTTAATGGCTTTTGACAGATGACTTTTCGTTTAATTAATCACTCGTGCGGAGGTGTGTTTACCTTTATAGTTAAATATTAAAGGTGGGTCGAGACGCACCTAAATATTTTTCAATTTTATCGTTCTCTGTGATGATGAATTTTAACGTGCGAGCGGATTATCTAGTGATAATTGTCGAATGGGAAAACGGAACGTCGTCTAATAAGCAATTAAACACCTACGATCTATAATCTTAGAATTAATTAATTATTAAAAATTTTACGACAACAATTAACGCGCAAGCTGCAAAATGCTAGGCGCTACAAAATACCATGTGCTTTAATAAAAAAAAAACACACGCCGCTGACCGGCCAGCTAGCTCTGTTGACCAAATAGTAAACAGCGGAGAGAGCAAGACAAATACACAGGGTAGTGGGTGACAGAATTAATACATTTGGTAATGGCTCATCATATATCATCGATTCCAAATAAATCTTCACTACTTACTTTTGGGGCTTCTTGTAAATTTCCTGGGCGCCACCTAATTCCAATTTAAGTTTCGCTTACACTACCGGAACTAGGAAAGGTAGCTTTAGCTTTAAAATAGGCAACTAATGACCCACAAATAAAAAGTTTTATTCGGTGCACTGCACCATGAAATAAATTCAAAATTGCACAACCTAGATTCCCCACTGGGAATTCATAATCTTATTTAAGGTAAGCAGCAACTAAAAATATGAATCCTCCCAAAGTTAACAAAAGAAGGGGTTTACATAAAATTTCCCATAAAATGTTGAATAAAATACACCAGAATCTCTGGAGTTAACACACAAATATCGTTACAGTGGCAAAATAATGAATTAAATTGAAAATAGATACCTTAATTTATAGCTTGAGTGGGCAATGAAATTATTCGGTTCTTACGAGCTCGTTCGTACCTTACATAAATTGTTATCACTCCATAACGAGAGTAATCTTTTGACTAGCTAAAATATTGTACCCCGAAAATGTCAAGCTTACCAATTAACAGTAATAATCTTGGCTCTATGCAGGCCAATTATCAATTGATCACCACCGAGGTGGGTCAAATGCAAACACACAAATTTACAAAAAGGTTTAACAATGCTACATCACCGTACGATCAATGTTTAGGTCTTCTTTTCCACAGGTCCTGGTATATGGTTGCACGTTGAATGACAAATGCTGCTCTAAGTGTTACACAAAGTATCGGAAGCAAGGTAGCGGCTTCAAGATATGTACGACTCGGCCATTAAGTTATTTCAATGGGTTGATGCTAGATCGGACACACTGCACTCCAGTACTTAGTCGATTTACTTTCCTATGCCCCCTTACCCGCAACACAATGTGGTCTATAGTTTCGTTTCACAGGTAAACAGTCGGATCGTAGTTCTTGACCCCAATACGTGAACTCTAAAATAATAAACTAATGGGTGGTACGTTTTTACACAAGATAAATGCGAACCTCTACGTGGAGAGAGTCAACGGAAAATAAAAGAGCTTCGTGAACGTACGAAAGTGAATGGAAGTTATCCTACGATCGTTGTCAGAATGGTCCCCTAAAATAGAAATAACGGAAGTGTGGATTCGAACACACAGAGAACTTACAATTATGCTTACGTTCCTTTAGAAGAACTCCTTTCGGATTAAATGGTTACCATGCCCAAAAAGAAATGGCAGGGACAATGATGGTTCACTTGTTTTTTTAAAGATGCTTTCGCCAAATTGTTGAAAACAAATGAACAGGAACTAAATTAGCACTTAAATCAGGATGAACCGCACGACCGTTCTCTTCGGGTTAGCAAGTAAAACACGCTGAATTTTTCCATTTCCGGCCCCAATGAAACAACGATGTTTTGCTCCGACCAATAACGCGGTCAATCGAAGCTTACAATACCATATATGGTTACGGTATCAAATTACATAGGTTATCTAAAGCGGAAATTGGCTTTTAGACCAATAATAGGAATATACAACATTAAAACGGGCAGGTACGGAAATAAACGAATGTGAAGGTTACAAAAGGTGACTACCACAGAATAGAAAAGTTATAAACAGGGTGATTGCAATGGAAATACGAACAAAATGTTGATATAATAATAAAACTGTTACACTCCCCCTCTCCTTCGAGAGGCGGGAAACTTCCAAGAAGTTTATCCGACGACCTACTAAAGTGAAACCCAACAAACAGCACAACCTAATCTAGTGAAAACCCAAAAACAAAAATAACCCGGAATCCCACTCATCGATCCCGCCGTACCAACACAAGTGACTCATTCACAACAACTATCGCTCTAGATTCGCTAGGCAACAGCCAAACTCTTCACGCCTTCCAAGAGTTCTTCAGCATTCGGCTGGTACGAGGAAAAAAAAAAGTGAAAAACCAAAAAAAACAAGCCAAAGAAAGTGTATCATGAAGCAATACAACTTCCACAAACAAAAACTGAAAGGAATAAAAATAAAATAAAGGTGTATACTAAGTGAAGGAAGCAAAGTGGATAAGGATAGGGTAGTAAAAGTGGTAGGTGGGTAGGCTGTTGCCCTGAGTCATACAAAATTCACACTCCCATGTAGCTCACTCAAGAAGATACAACAGGATCCACAAGTGGCATTCCTTCCCGCCCCCGGTAAAAACTCCCATCCCAAAAATACAAAAACAAACTAAACAAAACGACCCATCCCAGAAGAGTACGATAGAGGATAGACGTACAGGAAACCCTCCCAGACAAACACAGAAGAAAAAAAAGATGCCTCCTCACTGCCACCATGTACTAGCACGATGAAATGACAGGAGGTGCTATGAGATAGAAATGATCATTAACACATTCGCAGAGAAAGAAACTTAGTCACTCTGATTCCGGAGAGCCTGTGGTCACCGAAGCTTGCACAGGTCATCTCCTTCCTCGTGTTCACATGCATTCATAAGTTCATACTGAGCCGGGGGAGTCTTGTGATCCCGAAAGATGCACAAGGCCTCGCACCCTTCTCGTAGCTCAATCATTCAATGTTCATACTACGAAAAGATGAGGGTGAGATGAAATGATAACATAAAGAAGGGCTCTGGTGAACGAGCAGGAAGGTTGCACCTGGAAAGAAAGATCGGCACAACCCCCTAATGGACCAACCGACAGTCCCCATCCAGCCATCCCAAAAAATTGCGTGAAGACAAAGTGTCAACACTAAATGAAGTCAAATCCGATAATAAAAGTCAAAAAGAGTAAAATCCAACAACAGCTAACGTCCGTCAACGGTAGACAATTCAAAAAAAAAATACCAAACCTAACCATGATCTTCCGGCTCAACATAGGGCTTAAGATCTTGGACATGCCACAGGCCTGCGGGTTTTCTATCAGCATCCCTCAAAGCGTAAGTGAGATACCCTACTTTACGATCAATCGTAAAGGGTCCTAAAAATCGAGGAGCTAATTTAGCAGAATAATCCTTAGTGGCGTCTGAAATAGACTTGTTTTTACGCCAGACCTGATCTCCAATCTCATAAGTTACATGCCTTCGTCGTAAGTCATAGGTTCGCTTGTTTCGGTCATGAGTATTCCTAATCCGTTCGACTATTTTAGTGTAAAGTTGTTGTTGTTGGGCTAGTCGTTGTTCAACATCAATTGGTTCATTGTCAGTCAAGTCAGTGTCGAAGCTGTCCCCTCGAATACGAAATTCTTTCCCAAAATTAGCACGGTAGGGAGTAACACCAATGGTTTCGTGTTTAGAGGTTCTAATGGCACAGGCAATCGAAGCTAAATTGACATCCCAATGTCGATGATTGTCCTTAATATAAGTGGAAATGAGTTGCTTTACCACCCGGTTCACACGTTCCGCAGGATCGGCTTGAGGGTGATAAAAGGGTGTAAAACGGACTTTAACATGATAACGGTCACAAAGGTTCATAAAAAGACGGCTGCGCATTTGCACACCGTTGTCGCAAATAATATGTTGAGGTACTCCATACACAAGAAACACGGACTCTTCAATGCACTTGACCAAAGTTTGGGCATTCGCAGTCCTTACGGGGAAAAGAAGTACAAACTTACTCAAATAATCAGAGACAACCAAAAGGTGAGTGCGTCCCTGAGTAGAACGTGGTAAGGGACCAATGAAGTCTAAACTGATCATTTGCCAAGGCTCGTAAATCCTAGGGGGAGATCCCATAAGACCAGCAGGTCGTAGTTGTTCAGGCTTCTGTTCCGCACAAGTGGAACAGCGTCTAATAAAACGTTTGGTGTCAAGAAGCATTCTGGGCCAATAGTAACGTTGGTGAATA